>NW_026852617.1:0-21695 GCF_026571515.1 Ruditapes philippinarum | reverse complement strand
AAGTTGAATTGATTTTTTTTTCCTTTCTTAAATTACACATATTCCGTGTAGATTTATTTTTAAGACCAACTTTGACAAATATTTTCCCTTTGTACATTTAAAATTATTCATATTACTGACTAAACAACTTTTTCTTACATTAAATTTACTTCTTCCTCCTGGCACTTCATTATATACAAAATGTCCTTATTAGCTTTAAAAACTTTAAAAGAAAATCTGAAAAAAAAATATAGACTTGGGTTGGTCTTTAAAGATCAATATTAGTTATTATTAATATTATTTATAAAGAAAAATTATTCTGGAAAGATTTTTTACACATACTAGTATAATAGTAAGATAGATAGATACTTTTTATTCCTCCAATATTGAAGAGCAAAATGTTTGAAGTTGTAAGAAGCACATTTTGCCAAAAAAGATACGCTTTCAATGTTAGATAAGATTATAGAACCGTATTTTATAAATGTAAATGTAAAATAAAAATGCTTGTACTATATATAATATATCTCACTAGTTTTCTTGTCACATAAGTTTTAGTTTAATGTTGTAAACACAGTGTAAGAGTGATTGATAATTTAGTTATAAAACACAGTTGTCTCCCTTTATACTATATTTATTAAAATGTCAAAGAATGTGTTTTGACTTGACACGTAATGGTTAAAGCTGCAGTTATGTTTGCAGTAAAAAAAAATTCTTATATACTTTGTTAAAGGGACTCTGCTGAGGTATTTTTTTTACAATATGGGACTGAAAATATTTTTCCGAGAATTTTGTTCTATTTGATGTAGGTTTTGGACCAATTACTCGTGTTCAAATTTTTACATCATTACCTAACCCTTTTTTTTTTGCAGAATAATAATTTTTATACTGCAAAGTTACCAAAAAAATAGAATGCATATTTTCACTCTTCACTCAAATTGGACACAGAAAAATAATATTCAGTTTACTTCTGAGTATATGTCTGTATTCTCCTATGCAGAGGTTTCCATTTTAAGTGTGCTTCACTTAATCTATGTAAGAATTCCAAATTTTATGTTTTTAGGCTTTTTGACCTCAGTGGAGCTCCTTATATGTCGTGTAAACAAAGGAAAACTATATGAAATAAAGTTTTTACAAGTTTTCATTTTTGATTGATTTTTGTGATGGCTGTAAAGGGAGGTAATTATTGTAGAGATTTTTTTGTGGGTGAAAGAATTACGATAATGGTGGTAAGCTTGCATTTTCTGATTGTTAAACTATTATAGTGTAATAACTATAATAACTAAACTGATGCATTTGTTATTATGTTATCTTATGAATCTTGATGTTATTACAATAAAAGTGCTACAGAAATATATTGTTGACAAACATGTTGTATTTGTTGTTAATTAGATCGACCATGTTATAACCTGTTAGTTGAATGCAACCAAATCATGTTATTTAAAGCAGACAAAAGTCCATTTTGATACAAGTTTGATAATTTTTGTGTATAAGAATGGATGCTGGTATAGAAGGAATATTCAGATTCAAAGGTAAAAAGACAGTAATGACACTGTGATGGCAATGTTTGTGTTGATTATTTTTCTTGCAGACATCATATCACAAAAAAGAAATCACGAAAAAAAGATATTTTAAGCATAATTTCTTTAAGTAGCATTATGAATTGGCCTTAACTTGACCTTTTTAGGTCAAATTATTGAAATTTACTTCTGATTTCTTTATGGCTTTGTAAGAAAAAGTTGAGTGTGGGACATGCCTGGTGGAGGCTCTAGGTTTTTATTTGTGCTGTTTAACCTACATCACTTTGTTGGCGACGCCGGTGAGCGGCGTCGTCTATTATGGAACGCTTTTTATTTTTGCCTATGGAAGGAGCTGTTATTATTAGCAGTTAATTTCATGTTGTGTTAATTAGTTTTATTTTGATTCGTAAAAATCAAGTAAACAAATGTGTTGTTATATTTGTATTTAATAACTTTATGTAAAAAGCATGTGCATTGTGATATTATTTTCACGAAATTGCAGGTTAAGTTTAACAGATTGTCCCTTAGTTTTAATGACAATACTAAAACCCGGATTTCGAATATCGTTGTGGTCTAGATTGAGGCCGTATCAGTTTCATTCATTCATTTATACATTTTCAAAATTTTCCTACAAGAAGAAAGTTCACCTGCAATTGAGTATAAGGATAGGTAATGGAACTGTTGTAAACGATTATCCTATTGATTTTATCCTTATTACATTTATCTGTTGCGCAGAATGGTTGTTTTTACAAAGTGTACCAGTATCCGGATGTTGAAAGCTATCCGATTTTCTGCAATTACTGCTGACACATGGCCATCTATTTTTTTATGAATACTTTACCATTAATTTGCATGGCTTGATAAAAAACTGAACCTGCAGCATTTCATTATTTTGCTGTTTAGGGTGTTCTTTTGGGTTTCAGGTTTTCTTTATTGTAAGGGGAAGTAACTCATGTTTACTAAATTATTTGTTCTTTTCTGTCTATCTTAGGTATTACTTATAATACTATTTTTGTTGTATATAATTCACCAGTTGTAAGGTCATCAAATGCATGTTAATGTCAATGTTAGATTTCATATTTATTTAATATAAACTGGGAATTATTAATGTTATGTGCATACATGTATATCTTAGACAGTAGTATATTGATATGTTGAGACTTTTGAGATAATTTTTCTGCATTTAAAGAGATACAGTTATGTCATTATTATTAAAGGGATGAGACTTTCAATTAAAGTTATAAATGATAAAACATGTATTGATTGAAAATGTCCTTAAACTTGGATCAATCAATATAATTAATAAAGTCTCAAAAAATCATATTCTGAATAGTTATTCTATTTTTTTTCTAACATGTGCATAGTTTGAAAAGAACAGCTTCTGTCTTATCTATTTGTAATGAAGGGACACCGGTCTCAACCTCCAGGTCTCCTGAGTCAACCCGACAACAGACTGTACATAGAGTAGATTGTTACTTGCCCTTGAATAAATTTGTGCACTAAATTTATAGAGGGTGATTTGTGCCACATGAAAACCAAACATAGTACAAAAAGTAACTGGGCGCCAGATGAAAACATGAAAATACAATCTACCACAAAGTGGTTTGTTTGTTGCATTTTCATGTTTTTTGCCCGGTGCCCTTGATGCAAAATACAAATCAGCCTTCATAAAATTTCTTATGTTGGTCACAGGTTTGAGTTCTGGTCAAGCTCAAAGTTTTTCTCATCCTGTGACTGCATATAAGCATGAGTTCAATTTCCTATGCTCTGTAACATAAGAAATTCACGAACACAAATCGATATAGCGGGGAAATATGTTGTGGTTTTAGAACTGTTTCATTATTAAAGAGAAAATGTGTAGCAGGCCGGATAGCTCAGTTGGTCTTCTGAAAGTCATGGGTTCGAGTCATGGTCAGGCAGTTTAGTCAGGGTTTAGAAGTGGTTTTTCAATTGACACATGTTTGATTCATTTAACAGATTGCATTATTTGAAATGGACAAAGGCAGTATTGTATGATACTTTTAGATCTACAAAGGGCATTTGATACAGTTGAACACACTATACTGCACATGAAGAAGTTGTTTTTCTTCTTCTTCATGAAACTTCAAGCATCTGCCATATATAATGACATTCTTACATGGTTTAAGTCTTATCTCTGATAGTAGCTGGTTGATGTGGCTGGTACTCATTCTACTACTGCTCTGAGTACCTATGCTGTCCCACTGATGTTCATTTTAGTACCTCTTTTATGTCTAATATATGTCAATTACATGTCTTCAACCCTAAGCAGTAAGCTTTTATTATAATGCACAGGCACGAGTATCAGACCTTGGAAGAAAAAATATGGCCAGATTGATAAAAAAACCTGTGTTCATCTTAAAAGTGTCAACAACCAAAATAAAATGTAAATAATGACCCCCTTTAAAAATATTCTTCAAGTTGATAGTATATTTTTAAAGGGGATCATTATTTACATTTTTTTTTTTGGTTTTTATAAACACAGTTTTTTTTATCAATCTGGTCATCTGGTCATATTTTTTCTTCCCAGGTCCGATACTCGTGCCTCTGATTATATGTCGATGACTCAGGAATTCTTGTGTCTCATAAAATAAATCTGAAGAAATTCTTTCTTATAGCATGAGTCTTATAAGATTGCTTAATTGACTATAAATTGTCTTTGCATCTTGGCAAGACAGAGTCTATTCTTTTTTGGTTTAAGTTTCAACTTAAACTGGCCCTAGCCTCCAGGTCACATGTAATGGTACTGCTATAAAGTACACATCTTTTGTTAAGTATTTAGGTGCAAATCTGGATCAAATTCTTTTGGCGTCGCCCTTTGATGCTTTGCATCAATGATTTTCTTGTTATATATTTGCCTACACTAACTTTACTTACACTAACTTTCCAAACATAAATGCATCTGTCAAAAACAGATTTTCCTCAGCCACTAATAAAACATTCATGTAATTGACAGGTCATTGGACTATGTAGTTCTTAAACTATAAACTTTACAAACATGGCAGTTGATGGCAGGTAAATCACTTGCAGACTTGTGCAGAATTCAATGGCATTTTGGTTATGTTGTGAACCAGCAGTTATGAAAGGAAATACTTACGTAACCAGCTATAAACACCATTATTAACAAATATCAACTCATTTGCTATAACACAAATGAAAAGTTGTCGATATAGTTTGTAGCTCAGCTGGCACAAAGTGACGGAGCTCACATTACATAGCACAAAGTATGCCCATTTACAATTTTCTTCAAACAACATCCTTCGATACCACATCTTAGGTCAATATCAAAGACTGGGCACAAATTTTCGTTGCATGTAGCCCTGTCAAAATTGTTCAAATAATCCTATTCCTTGCCAGACTTTGGTTGCCAAGGCAACTTAAGAAAAATCTTTTTCCAAAACAAAATAATGCCACTATGGTCTAAATTGGCATATAGACTGGTATAGGAAAACGTACATGTATATAAATCTTGTGTGAAACAATATCTTCTCATACATGAAGCTTTGACTGACTGACCTTTCCAAATGTTTTATAAATCTTTCCTCAACGGTCAAAAATGGCCCAGTCCAATGAATAAGTGGAAGTTACTTTTATTTTATATAGACTTGTTTAGGAAACTAACTTTACAAATTTCAGAAGACTATAGTTAATTAGGCAAAAAGAAATGAAAGGGAAATAAATCTCTAATGAATCAAGAAAATCTTCTAAAAGAAATGAGAAAATACACTTTTAGCTACACTTAAATGTTTGTGCATATGTCTGAACCATGGTTAAGAACTTAAATATTTGGCAGTAAGAATGTTTTAATCTTCTGTAAAACTATATGACCAAGAGCTGAGATATTAGAAGCATGCTCACAAAGCTCTCTAAAAGCAACATTGATCAAGGTTAACTAAATTTGACCAAGCCCCTGGGTTAACCAAATTTGACCAACCCCCTAAGTTCACCAACATTAACCCAGCCCCTGGGTTCACCAAAATTGAAACAACCTGTGTTCACCAAATTTGGACAAACCCATGGGTTCACCAAATTTGGCCAAGCCCATGGGTTCAAAAATTTTTTACCAAGCCCCTGGGTCCATCAAATTAGACCAAGCCCCTGGGTTCACAAAATTTGATTAAGCCCCTGGTTATACCAAAGTTTACAAAAAATTACTGTGAATACAACTTATGCACTTGAGCATTTAAGAAATTATGGCTCCTCCGAAGTGAATGATCTCGAAGATGCTAAAACAGCTGACATCTACTGTTGTGAGAGTAAATATCTTATAATGGAGAGATCTTGTATGAGCAAAGAAAACAAGATAAAAAGTGAAATTTACAAACTTAGTTTTAGAGTGTATTATTCATTGACTCTGACTTATAATATTTTGCTGACAACTGCCAACAGTACAATTTCTATTTCAAACGGCACTTTTAAAGAATTCTGTTAAAGGGTCTGAAATTTAGAGCAATGTTCTAAATTCAACATTTCTTACTTTCCATGAATTCTCAGTCCATCAGCATCATACTAATGTGGCTCTATTTAAATAGTTATTGTTGTTTGTAAATACAAAACAACAACATAAAACTTTTGTTAATACAAAAACAAACAAAGATCTTTTGTTTTGAATTCATTTGAATTGTATTACATCATTTATACAAAACATATACAAAAATATAAATACCTGCAATAATCATACATAAGAAAAGAATATTGCAGTTTACAATAAAACAACAAATAATTCATGAACAAATATATACATAATTATAAATATCACAGAGTTGCAATTACATCAAGGGACATTCATTATAAAATGCTTAAATTCTTTAAAAATGATGAAATTTATTCAACATACCAGGATGAACATGTTGAAATAAAATCATAAATAATAGATAATGAGCACTGAACACTACAATACTTAAACCACTATAAGTCTATATTGCATTCATTGAAGTAAAAAGAAAAATGAGTTAGTTCTTTCTCTAAACTTTTATATACATTGCCACATATGCTTTAAGAATACTCTCTTAAAAAGTTCTCAAAATTTAACAATAAAATGATAAATAAATGCTTGAAAAAAATATTTTTTTCTAAAATTAAACCTCTTTAAACAATAACAATGTCACTTAGACACTTGAACTGGCTATTTGCAACAATCAAAAACAAGGGAGAGCAATTCAATTGAAGTGAAATTTTATAAACTTTAAGTTGGCTCCCTTGAAATAAAAGGCAATATTTGCTTTTTGGTTCTGTCAAAACATATAGTTTTGATTTGTTTGTTTTAAATATGTAAGAATAAACATCAATAAGAAAATGAAAAAAGTTATTTGTCAATTTGGTATTTTGAGACATTTTTTTTTATACAAAAATATTTTTCAAAAAATAATTTACCACATTAGAAAAATAAATTTCTGCTGCAAC
Source organism: Ruditapes philippinarum (assembly GCF_026571515.1). Classification (NCBI taxonomy): domain Eukaryota; kingdom Metazoa; phylum Mollusca; class Bivalvia; order Venerida; family Veneridae; genus Ruditapes; species Ruditapes philippinarum. The sequence goes on along the minus strand of NW_026852617.1, from coordinate 14,778 downwards.
AATGCCAATAAAATAAATAAACTTTTATTTTTAATATTTATAAAGTCTGTAACAATATGTTATATCTTAATATTATAAATAGTTATATAAATTTCCAACACAACACTTCAATTTGTTTATTTTATGGAAAGAAATTGTGCATAGATATTACTGTTTCATCTCTCGTACCAAAAATGAACAACATCAACCACAAAGTATCCTTTAAAGGATGCATCTTCATGCCTAAAACATTTCAACAACAATAACAGTAGAATTACAGTTGTTATTTTTTTCAAAGTAATGTTGTAAAAGTTGGCTTTTTGTTTATAAAGTTAACAGTTAGTGACAATATGAATAACCCTTAAGGGCTGGAACTGAAAGTGACAAGCCATTGCAGCCATAATAATATAGGGCCAGAACAAAATTTCTCAGTGTACAACTTTATAAATTCTCTTTGAGAATTAGGTCTTTCACAGTGTTAAGCTTAAGCATGCCGGCATCAACTAATATAATAAAACCCTTGCTACCAGTGCAGACCAAGATCAGCTGGCAAATCCATGCCATCTGCCCATAGTCTGCACTGTTTGCTATTTCATCAGTACGTATACTGAAAATTTCCCTAAAATGATGAATGGTTTTGTCCAGAATAAAAGATGGACAAGTCTATTTATGATAATTAGCATGGTAGGGTTAAAAAAAAGATAAATTACAGCAATAAGGTAATAAACATAAGAAATGAACACATCAAGATATAAGCTGAATAACAACAATGCATTGCTGCTGATATATCTCTTTCTGACACCGTAATCACTGGGATAGTTGTTTCTATAAAAACTTTATCTGTCCGAACATGTAGACATTGATGAAATTTTATTTGATTCGATCGGAATGCAGGATTTATACATACGTAATACAGAGAGTCTGCTTCTAAATTGTTTAGTATAATGTCTGTTTCATACGGAGCTAAGAATTCTGGTTGAGGTCTGAACGAGCAGTGTTCCACCTTTACACAAGTGACCTCTCGTGACCAGTAGATCTGAGACCCAGCCGTGTACGGCCATTTTATAGCTACTGAGTTATGTGTGATGTCACTGACTGTCAAATTCATGTTTATTTCAACTGTACCCTGTGAATCTGAAAACTTTGGGAACTCAAAGCGAACTAAAGGATTAAAATGAAGATTAAAGACCTTCAATGACCCCAATCCCTCTAACATCTCTAGCGTCACAGTTGACAACTTGTTCCATGAGAGATCCAACTTCTTTAAATTCACTAAATCTCTGAATGTCCAATCTTCTATATAACTTATAGAATTGTTTGCCATTTTTGCAGACTGTAAAAATCTCATTCCTTCAAACACACCAGCTAAAAGTCTTGTTAAATAATTGTATTCAATATTTATCTCATATATATTTTCAGAAAAACTGTTAAATGCACGAATATGGATGTCAGTTAATTTGTTATGACTTACATCCAACACATTTATTTTCTTTGCACCAACAAACACTTCAGTATTAATTTCAGTCAAGTTGTTGCCACGGATATGAAGTTCTTCTAATCCAACACCAAGGAGCATCCTGCTGCCGAGAGTATTAATCTCATTATAACTCAGATCAAGCTTTGTCAGAGACCTCATGTTGTAGAAAACATCGCTGTGAATCGATTTTAATCTGTTACGTTTTAACACTAAAGTTTTTATCGAACTCCTTATAGGGTTGAAAATGAAACCTTCTAACTCACTGATGTTGTTTTCACTCATGTCTAGATAATGTAGAGAGGTAAGACCGGAAAATGAATGCATGGAAAGTACCGAGATATTGTTCCGACTCAGAATTAACGTTTGTAAACTGACTAGTTTTGTGAAGGCATACTGTGTTATCGTTTGGATTCCATTCTCTGACAAGTCTAAGTAACTCACTGTTTCAAAACTTTTTAACGTTCTATTTGAGACACTTGTGATTTTATTATGGTGAACATAAAATTTGTCAAGTTTTGGTGTGTTGACACATGCACACATTTCTATTGCACTAATATCATTATTGTACACATGAATTTCTTTCAGGAGTGGCATTTCTGTAAATGTCTGATTTTCTAGTCTTGATAATGCATTGTGATGAAGAAAAATCTTTTGAAGATTTTTCAAATGTCTGAAAACATTCTCAGATATATTTCTAATCTCATTATGACTAAGATCTATGTAAATCAAGGCAGAAAACTTTTTAAACACATTTGCTGGGATGAATGTCAAACTATTGTGACTCAGGTCTATATATATCGTCTCCGCTGGTATAGTACTCAGTACTGGAACCAAATCCTCGTCTGTCATGTTGCCATGGTCACAGTAGATGTACAATCTTTCAGCACATGTACACATGTCAGGGCAGACAACTCCATAAGCCATCCAGCAACTCAAGTAAAGCACCACAAGCCATAATGAGTTACATCCCTTGAATTTAACCATCCTTCATCTTATCTGGAAGAAAAATTACAAAACAATGAATAGTTGTTTAATTCAAATATGCATGCAGTGCCTATAATACAAAGGTAGGTATGTACATGTATATATTACAAGCAAGCATTTTAAATCTGTTATTTGCTGCCAGTTTCCACATAAAAAGGGAAAGAAATGCTGAGCATAAAAACCATAAGAGAATTGTGGAGGCACCTAGTATGAAGACACTCAACAAAAAACTGGCAACAAATGAAACATGGCAATAGTGGTTTGAAGAATTATTTTTCAAAAACATAAAATGATCTATCTGTTGTACTTTGTAATTATAAATACATTGTATGATACACTGTGTCTGTATTTGAGTTTATTTATACTCCCCACCGGTTGCCCATATGGGTGAGTCCTTCAGAAGAGTATTAATGATTTTAGATTTTTGGAGGATAGTGCAAGATACGGGTACAGAAAGATGTGTCAATTCCAGAAAGTTCTTCTGGTTGTTAAGTGTTCCAAGTGTTTAAGCACTCATACACGGGACCTCGATTTAAAGTCATATGAAAGACTGTTTAATAATTTTAGTTGGCCAGTCCTGGAATCCTCATAGTGTGTCATATACATGTATTGTAAATTTGTCTTTATAATTGTACATCAGTTATATCAAAGAAACAAAATATCAATAGTAAAAGATGGTACGGTATGTTGAATTAACATCCCTGTCCCCTCTTCTTTTTTTTGACAAAGAAAAAAAAAACACTGAGTTACCAAGATTATAGCAGAAGGAACTTAGGACATGTACAAATCTTATCTTGTCCTTTTTGTGTATAAATTTCTGTGGAAACTAGTGCTCCTTCCTAACAAAAGCAGTAAAAATTCTTTTTATTTTGACGGTATTTACATCTTTTTGTACCCCATTTTGAAAATGTATTGGGCGGTGTTTAGAGAATTTATGATATTTCTTTGCTATAAGAATATAAAAAAACTTTGTTAAATTAAAAACATTCTTTATGTCATTTTTATAATGCTTTTTTAAGTTATTTTCAAAATTTTATTCAAATAAAAACAAAAAAATGAAAATGTGTATAAATGAAATAATATATCAAATTATAAAGTTTTAAATTAATCACTTCTATTTTTTATTTCCTGTAACTTAAAATTGTAATGAATACAATAAAATTTGAAGTCAGAAATGATCATAATAAATTTGTTTAGCTCTTTAATAATAGTTTACTATCAAAATGTGAAAGCCAAGATTTAAATATGGTGGACACTTGGTCTGGCAGACGCCACTGAATTGTGGGTAAATTATCGTGTCACTTAACATATGAAATATGAATAGCGTATTCATAAATCAACATTAAGTAGGCAAGCCATGATAAAATCCTTCAAAAATATGATAGAAGCTCTTGGCAATTAAATCATTCAAAACATATTAAAACATATAAATCAATTTACAGATTTTCATCACAGCTTGGTATAAGATATTATATTTTTTTCCTGTTTTTGTATTTATAATGAAAATAACAACACAATTATTCATGTATAATAATGGATAAAAGATTCAGGCCATATCATCCCCTGTAACCATGTTTTATAGAAAAAAATCACTTAATAAATAACTTGCCATTTACTAGTAAATACACCAGTGATTACTATCAAAGTATGTTTTTCCCTCAAACTTTTGTTTCAATGTTTTTATTGAAGTAATGTTCAGAACTGATATTGCCATTATAATGGCAAAATTCTTACTATTTCTGACAGGAAATTATTTTACATCTGACTATACTTTGAGATATAGAGGCATTCACTGTGAGATATATAAAGTAACACATATGGATCTGCTATAATTACATCTGCATACCAGAAACTAAAAGAAATAATATATTATTACATCTGCATACCAGAAACTCAAATGTATTTGCCATTATTGCAGCTGCATACCAGAAACTCAAATGTATTTGCCATTACTGCAGCTGCATACCAGAAACTCAAATGTATTGGTAATGATTGCAGTTGCATACCAGAAACTCAAATGTATTGGTAATTATTGCAGTTGCATACCAGAAACTCAAATGAATCTGCCATTTTTACATCTGCATACCAGAAACTCAAATGTATTGGCAATTATTGAAGTTGCATACCAGAAACTAAAAGAAATATGCTTTTTGTAGCTGCATTTTTAGAAACATAAACAGACCTTCCATTATTAAAACTGCATACCAGAAACACAAAAATTATGTATCTGCCATTATTGCAGATGCAATATTATATGGATCTCAAATGTATCTGCTATTATTGAAGCTGTATACCAGAAACTCAAATGAACCTACTCCTATTGCAGCTGATCTGAAAGAGTGACTGTTGATGAATTATGTTAATCCCCATTAAAGATAATTTTATATTCAAACAATTTATAAATCAATCTAAATAAATTTGAACAATTAATCCTTTATTCCTTTTGATATACAGGCTTAAATCACCTTCAAATGAAATTCCTCCAAAATGAAAAATAGATATAACCCTTTAGGAGTGAGATCACATAGGATAATTATCATACCTAAATGGGAACAAAAAATTATGAAATATCACATTGCTGTTATAACCCACTTAAAATCAAATACTTTAACAGTTAATTCAAGATAACATTAATTAAAGCATTAAAAGAATATTATCATCAATTGATTTTAGAAATGAATAGATAAATTCTCCAGGAGCTCAAACCCATAATTTATACCTTATATGTTATAGACTCTACTTCAATAATCAATTCTATATGATATTTTATACAACACTTTTTCTCAATGATTCTCTACCCCCTACTTTGTGAATTTCTGACGTAAAATAAAGCCATTTTTTACAAATCAAATAGAATACAAATGTATAAGTATAATGCCCATGGTATGATGCAATATAAAAATTATACAATGTACTGTAGCATTGAAATTAACAGGAAGTGTTGAACAAAGTTAATTCCAAATTAAAATAATTTGATATCTGAGCACCATCCGCATCCCCTAGCATCCTTAATTAAATAGAACCTCCCTCCAACCTCCCCCCCCCCCTTCACCTATATCTCCCACACTTGTCCACCAAATAGAAAGGGCATTGCCATTTTATCCTTTTATACAAGTGAATTTTTCAAAATTAATACATTTACAGTACACAGTGTACCAATGATGACCACCTTTCAAAATTAATGAATATACATGAAGAAATTCAATTATTGTCCCGATTTAATCAGTGCTACAAATTGCCTGTTAAAGTCAGCTATTATCCGATAATTACATGTTATGTGCCAGGTATGTCAAGAATGAAACTGCTGAGATGCTAATTTATGTCATCTAATCCCTTTATCCACACTTTAAAAATAACACAGTCTTAAAAAAAAATTATTTGAGATTTTCAGACTGATATTTGAAAACTTAAGCCTAACAATTCTATCACTCTAGTTTTTTATTTGTTTGGGTCGTCAGACCAAACAAATAATGGTAGCGAAATTTCAGAGTCTAATGTTGTTAATTGCAAATGCCGAAAGTAGTCCACATTTTTGAAGCGGTTACTTTCCTTTTGTATGTACACTAAAGCCGAAAAATTCAGGGGAGATCACTGCGTAAAGATGGTCAAAGACAGGCGCATCAATTTTCAAGCAAAGTAATTCCCGAATGGTCGAAGATTTCTAATATTGTTTTATTGTATTTTCTGATCGAAAATAACTAAATACAAAGCGGACATTCAATCTCTGACACAGAAGTTAACGACAAACCTAACAACAAGTAGTTCTCAAAACAGCTTAAAACTAGCGATTTAAAAGAAAGAAATATTTTATTTTGTTACAGGTATCCAACAAATTTATATCCAACGCATTTAAAGTTAAACAATAGCGTTGGCTTATAGAATTGTCATTAAATGCACAATCACAAATTACGCCGATGAATATGATTTTATCAATGAAAATACTATTTATTACCGAATACTACACAAACCGAGTAGTGGAATATATAGACTCTACATGTCGGACTGTTTGGGCGAGAGGATTTTCGCTAATATATTTACTTCAATTTTAAACAACAGGTTTACCCTGAACAAAATACCTCGAAATTAATAAGGATTACAAACCCGAAATGCAATGAAAGTTCTAAATTTAGAATGACTTGATATTATTCAGACTTTCTGTGTATAACTTCTCCGTGGTACAGTGGTAACGCGCTCGCTAAGTGAGTGAGAGGTCTCGAGTTCGAATCCCAGTTGTGGAAACTTTTTTTTTTGTTAAATTCTTTTTTAAGTGTTTTTGTTAAGGAAGTAGCCATGATATGCAAGGATAAAGTGTGGCTGTCGTAAAAAATGAACATAAATGATTTTTTGATGCAACTCTAGTTATGCAGAATTCCGTATGTATCAAACTCTGGTGCCTTGCAAAATGAATTATAATACATAAAAATGAACCTATACAGGAAAATGCATACAGATATACAGTTGATTTAGATTGCAAAGATCAGAAAATACCACAGAACTTGCAGCCCTTTGATTCTTTATAAATATAAATGCTTATAGTAAGCTCCAGGATTATTTACATCTGTGTTAAACAACAGTTAAAGTCGTTACAAGCCCTAATTTAGAATAATATGGTTTTCTTCAGCCCGTTCACATATAAATTCACCGTGGCTGAAGGGTTTTCGGGCTCGCTTAGGAAGCGAGAGGTCTGGAGTTCAAATCCCAGTAAAGGTAACTCATTTTTTTTCAAATTGTTAAAGTCAAATAAACATTGGATTGAATATCAGTGTTGCAATTAGTCTTATAGCCAATTTACTACAATTAAAACGCTGGAAAGCATTGGTGGCACTATACATATAATCTCACAACCTGCACCTTTCTTACATTCTGAGACCCAAACAAATTCAGCGCCTTCTGTGCTTTGATTCAAAAGCTGTGTTATTTTTGGTGTCCTTTTACAGTTTCCTAAAAGTTACTCATTGGTCATATTTCTGAACCATCTTTAGTTTCTTTGGCGCTTTGGTAACGAGTAAAGTTATAGTTATAATTAGTATTTTCTAATTAGCAGTCAAAATACCAAATATCACAATTGATTTCATATTCAACAATATTATCATCAGATGATGTTCTAAATCCATTATTACAACATTTCTAAACTCATTTTGCACTTTCAATAGAAAGATAAAATAAAATAAAATATATAAAAAAAATCTTTTCTGAGGCATAATGTGCCTATAACGGAAAACGATGGTTACTAAATTTACTAAAAGCTGCTGTACAGAACACAAAAGAAAGTAGTATACAGTACCAAAAAAAAAAAAAAGAAGTGAAAAATATTGGAACACTTTTCACTCAAATCGAGCTAGAAATCGCACAAAATAATCAGTACTGTATTCAATATAATTCTAAGTATATTTTTTTATTTCCTTAGGCAAATTTTTCCATTAAAGTGCATCACTTGATCTGTATAAGAATGTTTTCAAATTTTATGGTTTTAGGCTTTTTGACCTCTGTGAAGCTGCTTCATGTAGCTTTATTTATTTGAAAAAAAAAAATCTAAGATAAAGACACATAAATTATTCAATTAAATAGAATATTAAAATCTGGTAACTTGCATGTAATTATCACTGAAATAGCTTACCTATTTCAATTAATTATTTATATAATTCCAAATATCAGAGGAAAAAAACTTCAAACTCCACTGTATAAGAGCATACTAAATTATTACAATTAGTAGAGTCGAAGCTAAACTTCACAAAATTCACAAATTCATAAATCAGATACTTGTTATAATTTACTTGCGATAATCTTTAAAAAGTAACTGATATGTATAATTATACATGATTACCACAAAAGTAATTGTAGGTATTTAAAATAGCATTATTTCACATACCAAAAGACCCCATACTTAGTATAAAAGTTTAACAATAATAAGGGAGAAAGCACTTCACCTTGTTAGCAAAATTTTCGTAAATTGATTTTGGCATTCCCGCAGTACCGTGTAAATGTAGGATATCTTAAAAATTAATATCTAAAATTTGATTTTTCAAACTGTTTAAACTGTAGATAACAATTACTTTAACGTCAATTACTACTGATAGGCCCGATAAAACATACTCGAAAGTGTTGATACGAGGTGCAGTATTGTCGCAGACAAAAAAAGTACTTACTATATTTGTCCTAATAATCTGTCATGTCGAAGTGGCTGCCAATCACAGCAATCGTATATAATCTGTAATAGCAAATAAACATGAGATGTTACAAGTGCAGTTAGTTGATTTAAAATATTAGATTACAAAGCACTAGAGAAAATTTTATCTGGAATTTTTTTTTTAGTTTTTGTTGTTTTTTTTTGTTGTTTATTTTTTGTGTTTGTGTATGTGTGTGTGTGTGTGTGACATTAAAAGTTGTCTTTTAGTCATGCTGATATTAAGTCATATGGCAACTTCCGAGATTCACTGACGGGGGGCCACTAAGCAGGTGTCCCTCAGGCATGTTTTCAAGCAATTAAACAGCCTCAAAAACCCTGTGTTACAGCTAGTAAGATTACTTTCTATTCATAAAGAATTCAATTTTTTAAGAATGGTAATATGTTAAGGCAACTCTTCAAAAGTTTCAGATTTGTTATACATATATTTGATTCTATGAAAGTCACCAAACAAGCAAACAAATAAATGTATGTAATTTTGAAAGATCTCCTTATAAAATGATATGAAACATGTGCCAAAATAAATATTGTTTTTTATTTATCATTTTTAAAGTCATATCAATGTTTGATAGCAAATTACGTTACAAAATACAAAAAAATCACAGCTGTAATGGTATTGGGTACCTGTAAGCTTTAATTTCTGTAAAAAAAAAAATAAATACATGTAAAACAAAATAAAAAGTTTGATTCCCAAAATTTATCAACAAGAAAACAACAACAGTATTTATAAAATATGAAGTCATACATGCCATGTCATAAAGCTCAAAATTTTGCACAATGCATTTATTTTTCCTACTTTATACCAACTATTACACACTGTTAAAGTCCATATATAATTTCCATATTTACATCTTTGCACTGCATTAGCTTTTGTTGTGTGCTTTATTGTTGTTATTTCTATTTCGTTTTTTTGTTGTTGTTTTTTTACCAAGAAAACATAACAATCATATTTGATACGTTACCATTGTCAAAATACATGTATTATCATAATGTCAAATGAAGCAATGTCCATATATATATATTTACATGACTTTGTAATTAAACTGTTCCCCCTGACTAACTTTTACATCGGTCATGTCGATGTAAGTTATAAAATATATTTACAACACCTGTATTCAAATAAGACAAAAATTTACGATTGTTCATGATATAAGTAAATTTAGTTGTAGATACACTTCATTTCTTGGCCGAGTTACTTCTTAAGTAAATCCATTAGATTATCTTCCATCCGAATAAAAATCAAAATATTTGGTTTATTGAAAAATCAATTAAAGTCCAATCAATTGGAATATTTGAATGAAATATTTTTTTCTACATACATAAAATCAGTTGGTTATTTGAAGGGGTACATAATGCGGGTAAATGTCCATTTATCTATTGCCATAAAAATAAGTTTAGAGACTTTGGGTTGAAAAGTAAATATAAATATTTGCCAAATCGTTGCATGGGGTATTAACAGATACATTCATGATGGAATTGAATATTTCACTAGGATAGTGTCACTTGTCAACGCATACCTTGGTATATAAATTATCTGTCACAAAATTTATTTTAATATGAATAGTTTTAATAAAACTTCATAAAAGACAAAAAGGAAAAAGGCCATATTTTCACTAAAAAACCAGCATCTATAGAAACTATAACAATTACTGTTTGGGATACAATAAACAACTTTTTAAAAGCTTCATATTATTACAAATATAGATTTATAATCACCATAAAAAGGACAGAGGAACATTTATCACCAACATTTGCTGCCAACCTATACCTTTTGACAGACTGGACTGGTTTACTACATGTAGAAATGATAGTATGTAGACATGACTGGTTTACTAATGGTTGTAATGGTGATATGCAGACTGGCCTGGTTTACTAAAGGGAGTAATGGCAGTATGCAGACTGACTTGTTTACTAAAGGTAGTAATGGTGGCATGCAAACTGACCTGGTTTACTTAAGGCAGTAATGGCAGTATGCAGACTGACTTGTTTACTTAAGGTAGTAATGGTGGCATGCAAACTGACCTGGTTTACTAAAGGTAGTAATGTCAGTATGTAGACTGGCCTTGTTTACTAAAGGTAGTAATGGTGGCATACAGACTGACCTGGTTTACTAAAGGTAGTAATGGCAGTATGCAGACATACTTGTATACTAAAGGTAGTAATGGTGGCATGCAAACTGACCTGGTTTACTAAAGGTAGTAATGGCAGTATGTAATCTGGCAGTGTTTACTAAAGGTAGTAATAGTGGCATACAGACTGACCTGGTTTACTAAAGGTAGTAATGGCAGTATGTAGACTGGCCTTGTTTACTAAAGGTAGTAATGGTGGCATGCAAACTGACCTGGTTTACTACAGGTAGTAATGGCAGTATGTAGACTGACTTGTATACTAAAGGTAGTAATGGTGGCATGCAAACTGACCTGGTTTACTAAAGGTAGTAATGGCAGTATGTAATCTGGCAGTGTTTACTAAAGGTAGTAATAGTGGCATACAGACTGACCTGGTTTAGTAAAGGTAGTAATGGCAGTATGAAGACTGGACTTGTTTACTAAAGGTAGTAATGGTGGCATGCAAACTGACCTGGCTTACTTAAGGTAGTAATGGCAGTATGCAGACTGACTTCTTTACTAAAGGTAGTAATGGTGGCATACAGACTTGCCTGGTTAACTAAAGATAGTAATGGCAGTATGTAGACTGACTTATTTACTAAAGGTAGTAATGGTGGTATGTGGACTGGCCTTGTTTATAACAGTATGCAGACTTGACTTGTTCACTAAAGGTAGTTACAATGGTGGCATGTAGACTGACCTGGTTAACTACAGGTTGTTATGACAGTATGCAGACTGTTCTTGTTTAATATAGGTAGAAATGGTGGAAATTACAGGCTGTCCTGATTCATTACTGGTAGCAATGGCAGCATACAGGTTAGCCTGATTCACAACAGGAATATTATTGATTGCTGGCTTGCCTGGTGACTGTTACTGGTATAGTAAATGTGGCATTAAGTCTTGCTTTATAATGGTGTAATGTTGTAATTCAGTCTTGACTGGTTCACTGCTGGTATAAATAATGGTATGCAGATTTCCATGGTTCATAACCTGGGTTTGATTCACAGATGTCACTTTAGTTGCGATTGATCATGAAATCCTTTCTAAGGTCATTCGCACTGTACCTCTGCTTTTGTTTGTAGAGCAGTAATCAGTTCCTTGTGAAACTGAAGGCTACTAACTGCTAGACACCCTGCCTAGGAACGATGGGGTGGCTGAACTGTGCTCTTGTAAATTCAATGTGGCTTACTGTCGTGACCCATGGTCAAAACTACCAACATCACCATAACCACCATGGTTCATTACTGGTTGTAATGATGACATGCAGGCAGATTTGCTACATTACTGCTGATCATTATAGAATACAATATGACCTGACCTTAGGTTTATAACTTGTCTTAATGACAGGATATAAACTGACCTGAATAATAATTAAATCCCGCTAAATGTCATAAATTTAACTTGTTCATATCTATATCTGGACACAAAAATTCACCATTTTTTACAGTAAATTGACTGAAAAGCAAAAATCTGGTAGCAGACGTAAATTCAGACAAAAGGGTTAAAGGTGGTTATGTATTTTGACAATTTATAGACAAAAAGACATATGCAAACTAAAGTTTGTCTGTACATGTACATTTTGTATTTTCCTTTTTAATGTAAAATGCAATCATCAACTTAAGTACCACTGTGTATAAGACTGTTGGATAGTTTATAAATCATAAACCACTTTATAAAAACAAAAAATTAATGGTAATAAAACACTTCAATACATGTTGATTTAGATTATCTTTATAAATTCAGAACTACTTTCTACCATCAAACTAAAATGTATTCTTACACTTGATAAACCAAAAGTAGAAAAGAAATGTTATCTTGGGCTATTTTTTTTCAAATAGCTTCAATTCAAATTGACAAATAGCATGTAAATGATTTATTACCCTAATCGTAATAAACTATGTACATCTACAGGGAGAAGAGCTCTAATTCTTCAGCAAGTATGAAACTCCTTTATGTTTTCCTAGCAGGTACATGTAAAGTGGTTACCCCACAAGTAGTACGAATGTTTGAGTAATTATTTTATGGTACTATTTCTTTTATATGTTATGATACATGTTTGTGAAGCTTTTCTTCATTAAAGATATTCTGCATGCTTGCTTACTTGTTTGTTTTGGATTTATCACCAGTTTGTCACACTACGTCAGCCCTGTCCTGACAATCAGTTACCAAAGAAGTGTACTCTGTGCACAGTCCTCAACTCAAAATGATTTTTTTATTTCAAATAGCAAAAGAAGTATTATCTTCAATCATAATACCATGTTAAACTTTTAGATATAATTATTATTTGGTCCCAATCTACAAATCCTAGGTATATAAACCATTTCATTGTCTATTTGCCATATGTTCAAACCATAAAAAACCAAGGTTCATAGAGTAATGCTTTGTCTATTGAGCTTATATTTCACACCACAAAACCAAGGTCAAAGACCTTATGCCTAATCTATTGAGCTTACATTTCACACCACAAAACCAAGGTCAAAGACCTTATGCCTAATCTATTGAGCTTACATTTCAAACCACAAAACCAAGGTCAAAGACCTTATGCCTTATCTATTGAGCTTACATATTTAACCACAAAACCAAGGTCAAAGACCTTATGCCTTGTCTATTGAGCTTACATTTCAAACCACAAAACCAAGGTCAAAGATATTGAGCTTACATTTCAGACCATAAAACCAAGGTCAAAGACAGTGTGCCTTGTTTATTGAGCTTACATTTCAAGTCAAAGACTTAATGTCTTGTCTTTTAATTGACTTTACATTTCAAGGTTACACCAAGGCAAACAGTGTACTCTTCAAATACATTTTGTAAAATCATTTTAATAGAAGATAAATTAGAATGTTCCTGTGATGTCTCTCGATATTTTCCTTTCATATTTAAGTTTAATAATTTATTCATATGTATTTTATCTTTAATCACACGAATTTCAAAGAAATGAAAAGAAAAGACAATTTTACACATGAGTCAAATTTTATGCTTAACTGTTTCAAACAAAGTGTGTCTTTCAGAAGGCTAGATGATTATATAGCTTGCCGCCACTCCTTTTTATTGTTTATATTGTTGGCTTTTAAGTCACGAAAGAAACTTTCCAGCTTTAATAGTGGAGGAAGACCTAAAGTGACCCTTAGTGCATCATTTCAGAAACTTGAAGTTGGCACCTGATAAGAACCATCAACCCCTTTGTAAGCTTGATGGACACCCCCTCAATAGAAATGAAAAGCTAACATGAAATAACTTACGTCAAACCAATTAAGGTCTGTTGTAAAAGGTATTAATATAATATTATATAGGGGCTTGTTTGGCTGAGTGGTTCGTTGATCTATGACTTTAAACCACTTGCCTCTCACTGCAGTGGGTTCAAAACTCACCAGGGACTTGGGTTCCTTTCATGTGAGGAAGCTATCCAGCTAGTTTATGGAACCATTTGGGTCTGAAATAGTGCATGGAGGGGCATCTTAGGTCTAATCCTCCACCAGTAATGCTGGAAAGTGGCTGAATGACTTCAAGATCAACAAAAAAGATTTTTATACATGTAAAAGTTATAAAATGCTCCATGATAAACTTTTGAATGGAAATTTCATTTATCAGTAAAAGATGAGTGTTATTCATTCCTTTAAACAAAAATGTATTACATTTAAAATGATTTTTGTACAACGTGATTTTTTATTCAATAAAAACAAATATGCTGAAAATTAAATTTAATGTGAAAATAATGTTCATGCATGTCTTGAGTATCTAAAGTGATTATGTTGTGTGTGTGTGTTTTTTAGATATAATGTTATATGACTGTTTTGACTGTTGTGCAGTTTAAAATTTCAAAACGTTTTAAATGTTTTATGGGAATGAAATAAGTGTGAAAATTTTATACCCTACAATTACTAACAATTGTAACTGTATACAGAACAGCTAAATTATTTCGACATATTAGTGTGAATTTTTAAAAATCTTAAATTGCCCCTATTTTCTTATTTTTCAAACAAAGATTCAAATCAACAATTTTAATGCATGTCAGATTTATAATTTACATCAGTGCTGTAACAGAATAC
>NW_026852616.1:0-33012 GCF_026571515.1 Ruditapes philippinarum | reverse complement strand
TCTCTAATGATATAAAGTATGAACCTGATTAATGAAAAATAACTTATGTAATTATCTGTACAAAATTACAATGATTTACATCTTATCAGTTACCACCATTAACAAGTTACCTGTCTTATCAGCAATCTGTAACTATTAATAGATTTTATAACGATATACAACATATATAAACATGTAGTCACGTGATTCTTACGAAAGACCAGGGAGCATTTGTTTATAATTAGATAAAATAATGTAATATAAAAGGTCTCATAAAAAATAAACAACCAAATAATTCTAAAGTGTCTTTACAAATATCATTCATGATTTATATATTATAAAATAGCAATGCTTGACACACAGAAAAAAGTAAAAGTATCTCTAATATTCAATGACTGATCCTTGGGGATACGTTATTGATTCATTTTATGAAAATTGTAATGTTGCTTTTTAAGACGTCAATATGTGCATATTTCATTCCACTGAGCAAAGTTATCATATGTTTGATTTTTTGTGATTACTGAAAAATAATTGTTGTCTTTAACTGTTCAATGTTTGAAATGCTTTTATTTTCAGATTTTAAGGGCTTCTCCTACCATAGGTATAATATTAAACTATTACAAATATAGTCGCCGGTTTCTACGGCGACTAATGATTGGGTGTACATGTTCTCTAGCTTGAATGGTATTTAACGATGTTAACTGATTTTTATATATTTGCGTTACAATGACTTAGAAAACATGTACATTTGCGGAATTTAACAAAATCAAAAATAGATTTTGAGAAAATGAAATATAGAAGAAAAAATTAGAAGAAGAAAGGAAATAATCTTGTCTATTGTTTTGCAAAAATGAAATAAAAATACATTAATATTTATTGGGATTGTGCTGGTTTGTTTTCAAAATCAAAAGCGTTTGCTTACTTTTATGAAATGCTGAACAGTCAAAAATATTTTATTATTATTTTCTAAAGACAACTCTTTGTTACCAACTAAAAGTAATTGGACATTTAATGGGTGAAATTGCCTTAATTCGTTAAAAAGATCAATTCTCTCATTTCGATATTTCAGGTATGGGGCATATAAAAACTCCATTTAAAACATTGATAAGACGATATGTTGTACAATGTTAAACGATTTACATCATAAATTATTCCTGAAATATATAACTAAAACTACGTTCTATATAAATACTGACAGTATCAAATATTGTTAAATTAAAGGACTGTTCCTGTTTTTAACCAGGAACTCTGTGCTGCGATGGTTCGAACAAACGTCAAATTGGTGATTTTTTACAATTTAACTTTAAATATCATGTTATGTTTGAAGTCGTGATTTCTCTTATTATTACTTGTATTGATATTGGCCTGTCTTAAAAGAATTGGGCTCGTCCGGGAATTGAACCCGGGACCTCTCGCACCCGAAGCGAGAATCATACCCCTAGACCAACGAGCCATGGATATTTGATACAAAGACAATCTTTTTAAAACCAAATCACACAAATTGGTTAATATCTGAAATTATTGCATCATGATTTTTAAATTATTGAATGGTAACTTAATAAGTTCTGCAATTCAAACCCATAATAAAAGAAATATCAAGCCAGTGTCATATTTTGCTACCGGCAGTTCAAAGAAAGGTAAAAGTTGGGCTCGTCCGGGATTTGAACCCGGGACCTCTCGCACCCTAAGCGAGAATCATACCCCTAGACCAACGAGCCATGCAATATATAGTGAATTCAACCATCATCAATCATAATAAAGATTAAACGGAGAAACTTGAATGATACACAAAGACGTCGGCGACTTAACCGCAGTCTTTGTGAAGGTACCTTCGATATGTAAACTTAGTCAAAGTTCATACTAAGATGGGTTTATTTTAAAATTCAACGAAAGGAGTTTTGAAAATTATTTTTACAAACGTTAGAATTCGAACATTAACCGTAGCCTAGTTAATTTCGTAAGTATAAGGTTTGAGCCCGGGAGGTCTCGGATTTAATTTTTTTGTGGCTCGGGCTCTGTACATGTACTTATCTCGCATTGATTTATCGATATAGTACGGCGCATTGTTCAACCGTTTCTAAAATTAAATTTGAACACTCATTTATAGTTTAATGTTCTTCAATTGGCACATTTTTATAGAAAGCTTATTATATTGGTAAAACGACAAAATTTTATCATTTGGATTTAAATAAAATATATCTTAATTAACAAATATTGATATAGTTATGAGTGTAATAGTATGAATATTTATAACATGAATAATAATATTTTGTGATATGTTTATAAATCAACTTTCAAGTTTAAGGTCCTGTTAACTATGTCATTAGTTTAACAAAAACTACATAAATTCTATAAATAGTTTTGAAACGCTGTTATATAATTGTATACAATGTATCAAGATTAAGCCTTTACTAAACTGTTTAATGGGGAATTCGTGTGCATGTTCCGGTAATAAAATTCATATATGCACATGTATAATTAAAATTCGTAATTAACAAAAAAAAAAAATTATAAATCAACGTCTATCTTGACTCTTACGCAATTCTTTATATTACATTAACCTACTGGCAAAAGTCCTCTAAAATGCTTATCACGTGATATTTAAGTTTAAAATGAAAAACAAATTAAGTAGAACTTTACACGTGTACGTAAATAAGAGCGCGTAAGTATATTGATGATAAAACTTTCAGTTCTTCAATGTGGCTCGTTGGTCTAGGGGTATGATTCTCGCTTTGGGTGCGAGAGGTCCCGGGTTCAAATCCCGGACGAGCCCTTCAATTTTGTTCTCAATTCAAAATACAAATGTATTTTCATTATTCACATGGTCTGATAAAATGTAAACCAGCAATAAACTCATTGCTTTCTTTCAAGGATATTGAGAAAAGATACATGATAATGTATTTGTTTGTTGTTGTTTTTTTTGTTTGGGGGGAGGGGGTACTCATTTTTTAGGAAAGTTATTGTCCAACAACATTGACCTGGCACTCTTGCATTTGACCCCATAATCGGTAAATTCCGTAAACGTTACTTCCTATTGTATATCGATACGAGTGTATATAACCAGTTGTTAAATGGTCTAAGTTATAAATCCCACTTAGCACAGTCGTTAAGGGCTTTCACTTCAACAATATAGACGTACACTCGTAGGTTCGAATCCTGGTTCTGCCACTTCTATATTTTTTCTTTACTTATTTTAAAATTGCCATTTCTCTCTTAACTCGTGCAAAACGTTTTGATTTTTGTGTGTGTATTCTATGTGTAGTAATTTTAATTTGTATTATGAACGCGCTGTCCTTTTTAGTAATTAAAGATAATGTAATGAAATAAAAAATAAAATTGTATAAAAAACACTTCTTAAAAGGTATCCTAAAAACCAGATGTAGTATAACGATTTCAAATTAATTCTTGTATGTAAATTTCAGAATAAAATAAAAAAAAATACTTGTCCTCATATCGTGGTGTTGGTAAGGTATCGAACCAGAGAACTTCAGATCAGAAGTCAGGCATCTATACCAATACACCACAACTCATTGACGTGTGAAGTTAATAAAGATATCGATGTATTCGTTAGATACCACTGTTTATCACCTAACCTTTACGGAAATTAATGAAGTGCCAGGTCAATATTGTTGGACAATACCGATGTTTACCTACCGGCTCCTTTGTTAAAAGCGGTCTAGTAAATCACTTACCGACCGGTTAACAGGTCTGCAAATAGATACCGACCGGTTATTGTTCTATTGTTCTCTATACAATAGAAAATATGTGAAGTCGAGAAACTCGTGCATTACAGTATACAATAGTCACCGTAAAATATCGCTATATTGTGGGGGAGGGGGGATAATGACCACTTTGCATAGGAAAAGGGTCGATATATATTTTAAAGATTAATCGAAATAAATTAGCGCATACGGCTGTAAGTACCCTCATAACTTATATTCCAGATTATTTGCGAGAAAAACGAACTGGCTACTGTTCTGGCGTTGAAGTTTTGTGTTTCGCCGATATTAATGAGTATAACAACGCACATTAAGCCTTTCTTTAAAGTTTGCTTTTTCGGTATACCTAACATATTTGCCGAACTATATAGCTTCATAAGATACTAGTTTTCGGTATTTATTTCTACAACTATGTCTGAATTTGCACAATCCTGCATTATTTTAACAATTCTGCATTATAGGATATATACGAAGATTATATTATTGGTGCATATCGAATCAAAGTCAACTTCTGCATCTTTCTTTCCCAAAATATTACTGTCAGTGAGAGTATAGTTCATCTTAAGTATAAGACCGTTTTTATCATTTTTTCCCAGTTATTTTTACATTACAATTTGGATTTTGTATACCAGTACCAAGAATACGACTTGCGCTTCCATTCTAGACCGCGTGCTTACATGCTGTCTTATAACGGTTTATGCTAATTAAGAATACACGGCAAGAAAATTCTTCCAAACATGGATGAAATTCTAAGAACATTTAAAATCAGCCATCACAAAAAACAACAACAACAAAACCCAACTTACATAACGGTGTAACTACATGTATTACTAATATTTATTCATAGAACCCCGTTGAAAAAATCGTATATTTTAATTATATAAGAAATAGCCTGATCATCTATTTTCCATGAAATTTATTATATATAAAGATAAAGTGTTCCGTTTTTATGATTAGAAAACATTTTTATCTTCCTCAGTATTTGTTTATATTATTAATATGTTATGTATTCATATATCAAAATAATGATCTTACCTTTCCCTACTCGACAAGTTCTGTTTTCATTTTCTGTGACTCAACTCAACAAGTACATTACCTAATGAAACACCACGAAAATCACGAGAATATTCAAATAACACCTGATTTGTGAACGAATGAATTACAAGAGCGTAGCGGATGGTATCTTTGCTTGGCTTTGGAATGCTTTCTTAAACATGATAAAGTACATAAGTAATATGTTTCTTGTGAGTAATATTAATAAATACTGAGCTAAAAACTGATGTATGGATAGAAAAACAAAAGAGCATGTAGGTAAGATAGTTACCGCACTCGGAATAGGTCTGCATAGTATTTACAGACCCGGTGGCCTTTTAAAAACCTCGATCGCTACGCTCTCTCGGTCTTCAAATCGCCACCCGGGTCTGTAAATACTATGCAGACCTATTCCTCGTACGGTAACTATTACTTATTGTTTATTTTGATTTGCTAAATGGTTATGACTAAATACGTAAATTTTTTTAAACAATAAGAAACTTTGAGAGATTTAACTTTAATTTAGCGAATATCACTTAAGTTTGAAATATTTACGATATTTGATAACTGGCTCGTTGGTCTAGGGGTATGATTTTCGCTTAGGGTGCGAGAGGTCCCGGGTTCAAATCCCGGACGAGCCCTACTTTTATTCAATTCTAAAATATGCCTTTTGTGCTTTGTACAGATAATCAAAATGTATATGACAATTATTCGCAGGTTTTCCGGATGCTGAGAGTTGCAAACCAAGCAGATGTGCATTTAAAACCTTTCTGTTAAAACCGTTTCACACAAATTCGTTAATATAAATTATTGCGTCATGATATATAATTTGTATGATAAAGTTCTCCTATACAAACTCCGTTATCTCTTGGCAACGACTTAGTAACTCGTGCCAACGACATAGTATCTCGTTCGCACGAGATAAATAAAAACACACACATGTCACCTCTGTGCCGCCGTATAATAAAGAATCAACTGGTCATGGTAATATTTTGCATTTGTCAGTTGAAAAGAAGAAGCTAGCCAACAGTAAAAATAGGGCTCGTCCTTGATTTGAACCCGTGCCCTCTCGCACCAATCATGACTCTAGGCCAACGAGCTATGAATTTCACAAAATAAAACTTCTCAGCATTACATCAATATATACAAAGTGTAAAAGAAGGACTCTTGCATCCGCACATATATACTTCAGAGTTGAGTGTATGCAAACATTAGATCCATTTCAGATAAAATAAATTTAAAGTTTTACTGAAAATGGTAAACAATGAATTGGATCTTGTAAAGACGATAATCATACCCTTAGATCAACGAACCATGGATATTTCTTTAAAGACTTTATATTAATTCCAATTCACACAAACTGGTTAATATATTAAATTTATAAATCATATATTGCACCATGATAAACTTTACACTTTAAATTACTTTATCAAATATTGAGAGAAAACAAAAGACAGGGCTCGTCCGGGATTTGAACGCGGGACCTCTCGCACCCTAAGCGAGAATCATACCCCTAGACCAACGAGCCGCACATATATGACATGGATTAGGACATAAAATCATTAGATAAAGTTAAGATAAAAAAAAAATCAAGATTAAAGAAAACTATATACCAGGAAATAAACATCTTTCACACATTCACCATGACAAGGATATGTTGACTTTCCCCCTTAATTAACTAGACGAAGATTACTGTCGATGCCCCTTTCAGATATGGGGTGTGTAAATTATCAATTTAATACATGGATTTGACAAAATGTTTTACAGTGTTAAACGATATCCATCGTAAAATATTCCTGAAATAGATAACTAAAACTAAGATCTTTATTAATATTGACATTATTATATTTTGTTAAATTAATGGAATCTTCCGGTTTTTAATCCGGTATTCTGTGCAGCGATTGTACGAATAAATAAGGTGAAATTGGCGATATTTTACGATTTATCTTTAAATCTCATGTAATGTTGGAAGCCGTGATTTCTCTTATTATTATTTGTATTGATATTGACTTGTGTTAAAAGATTTGGGCTCGTCCGGGAATTGAACCCGGGACCTCTCGCACCCGAAGCGAGAATCATACCCCTAGACCAACGAGCCATGGATATTTGATACAAAGACAATCTATTTAAAACCAATTCACACAAATTGGTTAACATATGAATTTATTGCATCATGATTCTTAAAGTATTGAATGATAACTTAATAAGCTCTGCAGTACAAACTTATCATAAAAGAAGAGAAGAAAACAATACATTGTCGTATTATGTTTCCAGTTCTTCAAAAGTATGTGCATGTAGTTAACAATGTGTAAAAGGTGGGCTCGTCCGGGAAATGAACCCGGGACCTCTCGCACCCTCAGCAAGAATCATACCCCTAGACCAACGAGCCGTACACATTTCAGCTTAATTTAACAATAACCTAACATTTAAACATTATTTTAATTAAAGTTTTGCTTTCAAATTAATTGAAATAGTTGAAGAATTTTTGGGTTTGTACATGTATTAGAGTATGGAAGCGGTAGATCAATTTCAGATAAAATAAATTTCAAGTTAAAATGAAAATGTAAATAAAAAAGTGTCATCTTTCACATGTTAATTGTATTTGTGGGACTATTTCATTTAAAACTTTCTAAAAATAAACCCGTTTCACACAAATTTGTTAATATATAGGGGGTATTCAATTTTTTTCTATAAACAGAATTTATTTTCATCGAGTGGGATAAAATATGATAATTTTCATAACATACCCGTAAATAAATGTAAATAAACTATGAAGTTTAAAAGGACTTCTTCACTCTATCATTTTATAGGTCTGCAATTAATACATGACCATAATTGACATACTGTTTATTTCTTTCACGTGAAACTTAAGTAACGTAATAGTTTGTGTACTACACCGTGTAAGATTTCACAATTTATGGAATAATAAGTAATGAGAAAAAAAAAACGAAAGACAGGGCTCGTCCGGGATTTGAACCCGGGACCTCTCGCACCCAAAGCGAGAATCATACCCCTAGACCAACGAGCCACACATATGTATTTCAGATTTGAGTATATGGAAAGACTAAATCCATTTCAGATTAAATAATTTAAAGTTTTACTGGAAAATGGTAAACAATGAATTGGCATCTTTGACATGTAAATTGTAAAGGCCTTAGACCAACGAATCATGGATATTTCTTTAAAGACATTCTATTAAAACCGATTCACATAAATTGGTTAACATATGAAATTATTGCATCATGATTCTTAAAGTTTTGAATGATACCTTAATTAGCTCTGCAGTACAAACTTATAATAAAAGAAATAATACATTGTCGTATTATGTTTCAAGCAGTTCAAAAGTATGTGATACACAATGTGTAAAATTTGGGCTCGTCCGGGATTTGAACCCGGGACCTCTCGCACCCTAAGCGAGAATCATACCCCTAGACCAACGAGCCTTGGATTAGGACATAAAATCATTATATAAATTTTAGATAAAACAAATTTCAAGATTGAAGAAAACTATATAACAGGATATAAGCATATACCACACACTCGCCATTACAAGGATATGTTGACTTCCCCCCTTAATTAACTAGACAAAGATTACTGTTGATGCCCCTTTCAGATATGGGGTATGTAAATTATCCATTTCAGACATGGAGCTAGCAAAATGTTTTACAGTGTTAAAATCATAAAATATTCCTGAAATATATAACTAAAACTACGGTCTTTATTAATATTGACATTATAATATATTGTTAAATTAATGGACTCTCTTTAATCCGGAATTCTGTGAAGCTTTGTTTTGTTTGTTTGTTTGGATTTTTAACGGCACGTCAACACATAACTGGCCATATCGTGCCGAATGCTATAATAGGCTTAAAATATTATGTAAAACATTGTAAATGACAATAGAAATGAGCCAATTAGATCCTAGAATACAAGTTAATCTCTTTTAAATAATCAATTATGTTTTTTGATGGAATTGTATTAAAAAGTTCTTTGAGTGAATTTACAGAATAAAATCTATTACGGGCCTGTAAAAAATCATGACATTCAAGAAGAAAATGCTTGACAGTAAAATTTTCATTACAACCTACACAGAAAGGGGCATTGTCATTTGTGAGGAGATAAGAGTGTGTAATTTTAGTGTGTCCAATTCGGCACCGAAGAAGAACTGTTTGATCACGGCGGTTTGACAGAGATAGAGATGGTGACATATCAAGAGATGGGTTTATATCGTGAAGTTTATTAAAAACGGCATTGTCCCAATTTGCTTTCCATTCAGATGATACGAGTTTATTTATAGCCGGTCTAAAATCACAAGCAGGTAACAATAAGTCAGTTTTTTGAAAATTTAATGATTGTTTAGCTAAAGCATCTACTTTTTCATTTCCTCGTATTCCTACATGGCTTGGAATCCAATATTATTTAACATTTTTTGTTTTTAGTATATCATGAAATCGTAAAAGAAGTTTCTTTACCATGATATTGTCAGATTTTTTATTTTTAATGGATATTAAAACAGAAAGCGAGTCAGAAAATATCACAAATTTATCGTGGGTATGCTGTGCAATGTATGACAATGCTAAATCGATAGCTTTTGCTTCAGCAGTAAAAATTGATGCATTATCTGGTAACCTCATACTAGATGTAAAATTATTTTCAAACACAGCCGCACCTACTTTGCAACCATCTTTTGAACCGTCCGTATAAATATGTATAAAATCTTCATGTTCTTCCTTAATTGCTAGAAATTTCTCTTTAAAATATTCAGGTGAATTTTATGCCTTTTTTATATTTGAAAGGTTAATATTTATTTCCGGGGAATTATAAGTCCAAGGTGGAACATCCTCATCGTCATTTTGAAGGATACTGTCTGGCTTAATTTTAAGTTTATCTAAATCATCTTTTAAACGAAGGCCTAATGGTTTAATTTCCTTTGGTTTGTTAACAAATTTTTCAGTATAACTTGGTTTGAAAATAATATTTTTAGCTGGATTTTTCCTATTAGATGAAATTCTAGTTGCATATTGAAGTGATAGCTTTTTTCGACGAAGTTGAAGCGATGGTTCCCCAGCTTCCGCATATAGACTTTCTACAGGTGAGGTGCGAAATGCACCTAAAGCTAAGCGTAAACCCTGGTGATGTATGGTATCTAGCATTTGAAGATACGATTTTCTTGCAGACCCATATACAACAGAACCATAATCTAGTTTTGATCGGATAAGACTTCTGTATAATTTCAGTAATGTGGAAGAATTTGATCCCCAATTTGTACTTGATAAAACCTTAAGTAAATTTAAAGCTTTAAGGCATTTAGTTTTCAAATGTTTAATATGTGGTATAAAAGAAAGTTTTTTGTCTAATATAATTCCTAAAAACTTAGCTTAACTACTGGAATTTTAGAACCAGATATGTGAAGTTCAGGGTCATTATGATGTTTCCGTAATCGACAAAAATAAACACATTGAGTGTTTTACTTTGAAAATTTAAAACCATTTTCTGTTGTCCACTTTTGAATTTAATCTAAATTTTGTTGAAGCTTCCTTTCAATTGTTCTCATACTTTTTGACCGATAGCAGATTAACAAATCGTCTACATATAGAGAACAATCTATGCCTGGTGTAAGAGCGCTTGCAATATTGTTTATTTTAAGGCCAAAAAGTGTAACAGAAAGTATGCTTCCTTGAGGAACACCTTGTTCTTGTTGGTGGTCCTCAGAAAAAGTTGAACCAAGTCTTACTTTAAAGTGCCTATCGTTTAGAAATCCAGAAATGAAAAGAAGGAAGTCTGCCTTTAAGTCAAGCATCCTTTAGATCTTTTAGGATACCATATTTTCAAGTAGTATTGAAGCCTTCTCAAGATCAAAGAAAATTGATACCAGTTGTTGTTTATTTACAAAGGCTTCTCTAATAAAAGTTTCAAGTCGTACAAGATGATCGTTTGTACTTCGCTGTTTACGAAAACCTGACTGGAAATTAGTAATAATTCCATTATTTTCTAGATACCAAACTAACCGATTATTTATCATTCTCTCGAATGTTTTGCAGAGGCAACTTGTCAGTGAAATTGGACGATAATTTGTAGGGTCAGTTGAATCTTTTCCGGGTTTAGGGATAGGTATAACCAACGCTTTTTTCCAAGTGTTAGGAAATTCACCAGAAACCCAAATTCTGTTAAAAATTTCAAGAAGCAAGTCAAGAGATTGGGGCGGTAGATGTTTAAGAAAAATGGTAGTAAATTTCGTCCGGGCCTGCAGCACTGTCTTTTGCAGTTTTAATTGAATAAATTAAGTCGTCAATAGAGAAAAGGGAATTATAGTCTTCGTCATTTCTTGAAGTAAAATTAATATGTTCTTTCTCAGCTTTACATTTGTGTTGTTGAAATTCATTTGAATAATTGTTTGAAGAAGAGTTCTTTTCAAATGTTTTAGCCAAAGTTTCTGCAATATCCGTTTTTGTTTTGGCATATTGGCCATCACCAGTTTTTAAGTGAACAATTGGACTCTTTTTATACTTACCACTTATTTTCCGTACTGCATCCCAGACTTTCTTAATAGGAGTATTTGAATTAATATTTGAAACATATGATTGCCAGGATTTGCGTTTAGACAAACGAATTGATCTTCTAGCTTTAGCTCTAAATATTCTATAATTTTCAAGGTTTTCTGTTGTAGGGCGATGTTCAAACTTTTTTAGTGAAGCTTTACGTATGCGAACAGTTTTTTACATTCATCGTTTAAACCATGGCTTTTTGATTTTGTTACTATTATTTTTGTTAATGGAACAACTTTGCAGGCAATAGTATGTAATGCTGAAGAAAACGTTTCAGCTATATCAGCAGAAGTGAAATTAAAATCATTTTTTGTTAGATCAATGGAACAAAGCCTAGAAAATGTTTCCCAATCTGCTTTATTAAATTTAAAAAATTGACGTCTTTCATCTGGTAAAGAGTCATTTGATGTAAGTAACAATGAAAAATGATCACTGCCGTACTGGTCATCTAACACTTTCCAATCGAAGTCCAAGAATATAGCAGAGTGGACAATCGAGAGGTCGATGCAAGAAAACGTACCTGTAGCTGGATGTAAATATGTAGGTGACCGATTGTTTAATAAACAAAGCTGAAAGTTATCTATCAATTTTTCAGTTATATTACCCTTGTTATTTGTAGATGTACTGCCCCACATAGGATTATGAGCATTAAAGTCGCCTAAGAGAAGGGAAGGTGATGGTAATTGTCGAACAATACTCTAAAGTTCATCACTTGTTACCGTTATATTTGGAGAAAGGTATAGGGAACAAATTGTTAGAGGTCGATGTAAGGTCACCTGCACAGCTGTGGCTTGTAATCTTGTATTAAGTTTTAGTTCTTTTTGTGGAACGCAATTTGCGATAGCAATGCTTGTACCACCTGATGTTCTGGCGTTACTAGTGCATATATAGTTATATAGTGTATAACCTTTTATAGAGATGTTATCTTTAGGAGATAACATGGTCTCCTGAAGACATAACACATTTGGAGATAATTTTGATAAAAGTAGAAGTAGATCATTATAATTTGACTTTAGACCACGGCAATTCCGTTGTAGGATAGAATGACTTCTATTATCCATTTTAAAGAATATTTATATCATTTAGGAAACTTTATTGGACTTCTGCTATTCGGAGTTGGAGGAGGGGAGAGGTATAGATCCTCATCCTCCATCAATTGGGTGTCGTGAAGTGGATCGAACCGATTTTCTGTGTTGATCGGGTTCCGCATTGCTTTTTTCAACCGATCTGTGATGACAATTCGCTCTTTAGGCGATTGTTTTGTGAAGCGATGGCACGAATGTTACGGCAACATATGTAAAACGGCACCATTTGTAAAATGGTGCACCACATGTCAAAAAATCGGAACCAAATACGAAATTTTTTGCCGTTTTGCCCTGCACCAAATGTCAGTATTTTCGGTACCATATGTAAAAATATTTTTTGATATGCACCATAAGTAAGAAAAGATGCACTATTCGTAAAATGCAAACAAATCACTTGGAGTAATATATAGGGGTAATATTTTCTGTACTATAACATAGTCTTAGCATTATTATTCAACATCATCATCATCATCAACAACAACGCTGACTGACGCTTTACCTACTGAGCTTACCAGTTATTCAATTAGATTAGTTGATAATATTAACCTTAAAGAAACCTATCGTCTCCATTGTGTTTAACATACTTTCGTTTTTGAAATTATTGACAGTTTAGACATTGAATTTTTATCATAAAGTGATGTTTTTATTTCAATTTATCAATAAGATATTGTTAACAAAGCATTCAAATTTCATATGTGCTAATACTTATCAAGTAAAAATAATTAGTTTTTTTTTCTGTTTTTAGGGCGGGCCCTGCTTTTCCATGTCTTATACATGGATGTTTTCTGTTTACACGTTCTAATTTGTGACGTTTGCAGGTTCTTAAGCTTATTGTTGCTATACACAATATATGTGCAGTCATACACAACAAACGCCAGTAAGTACATGTAAGTTGCTATATGTACGGTAAAATCCTCATTAGTCTTGAATATTAAATTAGAGCCAATTATCCTTTTTAACTATTTAAACGCGCAAGCGAAGCGAGCGCTTGTAAAATTGATGTTTAATAATGGTGCAGTGACATGCACAACAATATTTTAATTATATTGCAATAATAATTAATGATAAATGATTTCAAAATATTTTCTGCAAAAGTAAATAAGACTTTTTTTTGTTTTTTAATGAAAAGATTATAAATTTTATTTTGGCGAGAGATTGCCTATAAATTAGTTAAATCGTCGTTTATAAGCATTTATAAAGTATATTATGAAAAGTAGATATAACAACGAGATAAAAATAATGTGAATATGTGGTTTTCGTTGTTGAAAAAAGGAGTTTTATTGCACCATGTATGTACAGTTGTAACAAAGCACACTCATACTTCGATACACAAACGATATAGATCAGTGCGCGAGCGGAGCGCTTGAATTAAACACACTTCTTTGAGTAAAAACAGTTGGAAGACAATTACTCTATCTACAAAGTATCTTTTACAATAAAAAATAAAATTGTTTTTGCTCAGTAAATTGATGATTATGATGATGATTATTATTATTTTTATTATTATTATTATTATTATTATTATCTTGTTGGTGCTGGCGACGACGACGATGGTGATAATAATGCTAAGACTATGTTATAGTACAGAAAATATTGCATTTTACGAATGGTGCATCTTTTCTTACTTATGATGCATATCAAAAAATATTTTACATATGGTACCGAAAATACTGACATTTGGTGCAAAGCAAAACGGCAAAAAATTTCGTATTTGGTTCCGATTTTTTGACATATGGTGCACCATTTTACAAATGGTGCCGTTTTACATATGGTGCCGTAACACACGAATAAATAAGGACAAATTGGCGATTTTTTTTACGATTTAACTTTAAATCTCATGTTATGTTGGAAGCCGTGATTTCTCTTACTAATTTGTGTACTGCACCGTGTTAAATTTCACAATTTATCGAAAAATAAGTGATAAAAAAAAAACAACAACAACAAAAGACAGGGCTCGTCCGGGATTTGAACCCGGGACCTCTCGCACCCAAAGCGAGAAACATACCCCAGACCAACGAGCCGCTTACGTATAATATCGATTAGAACGATAAATTTAAGATAAAACAAATTTCAAGATTCACTGGAAATAAGTTTATATAACAGGAAATAAGTATATTTTATACTTTCATCATGACAAAGATATGTTAACTTTCCCCCTTAATTAACTAGACAAAGATTACCGTTGATGTCCCTTTCAGATATGGGATATGTCAATTATCTATTTAAGTAAAGCTTTGCTATCAAACGAATTGAAATAGCGGAAGAATATCTGGGGCTTGAAACATGTATTAGAGTATGGAAACGTTAGTTCAATTTCAGCAAAAAAGAAATTACAAATTTAAATTAAAATGTTACGGTGGCAAAAAGGTACGGTGGCACAAAGTTGACATGTATGTGTTTTTATTTATCTCGTGGCCACGAGATACTATGTCGTGGCCACGAGTTACTAAGTCGTGGTCACGAGATAGCTAAGTCGTGGCCACGAGATACTATGCCGTGGCCACGAGTTACTAAGTTGTGGCCACGAGATAGCTAAGTCGTGGCCACGTGATAAATAAAAACACACACATGTCACCTTTGTGCCACTGTAAAATGTAGATAAAAAGTGTCATCTTTCACATGTAAATTGTTAAGGTGAGAATATTTCATTTAAAAACTTTTTACTTAAACCGTTTCACACACATTTGTTAATACATAGAGGATATTCAAGTTTTTTCTATAAATACAGAATTTATTTTCATCGAGTGGGATAAAATATGATAATTTTCATAGCATACCCGTAAATAAATGTAAATAAACTATCAAGTTTATAAGATCATTTAATAAATCTGCAATTTATACATGCCCCAATTGCAATACTGTTTATTTCTTTCACGGGAAATTGTACTTAAAAAATGTAATAATTTGTGTACTGCACCGTGTTAAATTTCACAATTTATTAGAAAAAAGACAGGGCTCGTCCGGGATTTGAACCCGGGACCTCTCGCACCCAAAGCGAGAACCATACCCCTAGACCAACGAGCCGCACACATACACTTCAGATTTGAGTATATGTAAACATTTGATCCATTTCAGATGAAATAAATTTAAAGTTTTACTGAAAATGGTAAACTATGAATTGGCATCTTTGACATGAAAATTGGAAAGGTGATAATCATATCCTTAGACCAACGAACCATGTATATTTCTTTAAAGGCATTCTATTAAAACCGATTCACATAAATTGGTTGACATACGGAATTTATAAGTTATATATTGCATCATGATAAACTTTACACTTTAAATAACTTTATCGAATAATGAGAGAAAACAAAAGACAGGGCTCGTTCGGGATTTGAACCCGGGACCTCTCGCACCCAAAGCAAGAATAATACCCCTAGACCAACGAGCCGCACATATATAACATAGAAACATAAAATCATATAAGATGAATTTTAGATAAAACAAATTTCAAGATTGAAGAAAATATACCAGGAAATAAGCATCTTTAACACATTCACCATGACAAGGATATGTTGACTTTCCCCCTTAATTAACTAGACGAAGATTACTGTCGATGCCCCTTTCAGATGTGGGGTATGTAAATTATCAATTTAATACATGGATTTGACAAAGTGTTTTACAGTTTTAAACGATATCCATCGTAAAATATTCCTGAAATAGATAACTAAAACTAAGATCTTTATTAATATTGAAATTATTATATTTTGTTAAATTAATTGAATCTTCTGGTTTTTAATCCAGTATTCTGTGCAGCGATTGTACGAATAAATAAGGTGAAATTGGCGATTTTTTACGATTTATCTTTAAATCTCATGTAATGTTGGAAGCCGTGATTTCTCTTATTATTATTTGTATTGATATTAACTTGTGTAAAAAGATTTGGGCTCGACCGGGAATTGAACCCGGGACCTCTCGCACCCAAAGCGAGAATCATACCCCTAGACCAACGAGCCGTGAAAATTTGATACAAAGACAATCTATTTAAAAACCAATTCACACAAATTGGTTAACATATGAATTTATTGCATCATGATTCTTAAAGTATTGAATGATAACTTAATAAGCTCTGCAGTACAAAGTAGAAGAAGAAAAAAAGCAATACATTGTCGTATTATGTTTCCGGCAGTTCAAAAGTATGATTACAAAGTGTAAAAGTTGGGCTCGTCTGGGATTTGAACCCGGGACCTCTCGCACCCTAAGCGAGAATCATACCCCTAGACCAACGAGCCGTACATATTATTTATTAAATGTAACAATAACCAAACTTTTAAACATTGTCTTAAGTTAAGCTTTGCTATCAAACGAATTAAAATAGTGGAAGAATCTTTGTGGCTGGAAACCTGTATTAAAGTATGGAAACGTTAGATCCAGTTCAGCAAAAATGAATTTCAAGTTTAAACGGAAATATAAATAAAAAGTGTCATTCTAATGTGAGAATATTTCATTAAAAACTTTCTATTAAAGCCGTTTCACACAAACTTGTTAATATATAGAGGATATTCAAGTTTTTTCTATAAATACAGAATTTATTTTCATCGAGTGGGATGAAATATGATAATTTTCATAGCATACCCGTAAATAAATGTAAATAAACTATCAAATTTAAAAGGACTTCTTCACTCTCTCATTTAATACGTCTGCAAATATTACATGTCCATAATTGATATACTGTTAATTTCTTTCACGTGAAACTTTACTTAAGAAACGTAATAATTTGTGTACTGCACCATGTTAATTTTCACAATTTATCGAATAATAAATAATGAGAGAAAATAAAACAACAAAAGAAAGGGCTCGTCCGGGATTTGAACCCGGGACCTCTCGCACCAAAAGCGAGAATCATACCCCTAGACGAACGAGCCGCACATATACAATTCAGATTTGAGTATATGGAAACATTTGATCCATTTCAGATGAACTAAATTTAAAAGTTTTACTGAAAATGGTATACTATGAATTGGCATCTTTGACATGTAAATTGGAAAGGTGATAATCATATCCTTAGACCAACGAACCATGTATATTTCTTTAAAGGCATTCTATTAAAACCGATTCACATAAATTGGTTGACATACGGAATTTATAAGTTATATATTGCATCATAATAAACTTTACACTTTAAATAACTTAATCGAATAATGAGAGAAAACAAAAGACAGGGCTCGTTCGGGATTTGAACCTTGGACCTCTCGCACCCAAAGCAAGAATAATACCCCTAGACCAACGAGCCGCACATATATAACATAGAAACATAAAATCATATAAGATGAATTTTAGATAAAATAAATTTCAAGATTGAAGAAAATATACCAGAAAATAAGCATCTTTAACACATACACCATGACAAGGATATGTTAACTTTCCCCTTTAATTAATTAACTAGACGAAGATTACTGATGATGCCCCTTTCAGATATGGGGTGTGTAAATTATCAATTTAATACATGGATTTGACAAAATGTTTTACAGTGTTAAACGATATCCATCGTAAAATATTCCTGAAATAGATAACTAAAACTAAGATCTTTATTAATATTGACATTATTATATTTTTGTTAAATTAATGGAATCTTCCGGTTTTTAATCCGGTATTCTGTGCAGCGATTGTTCGAATAAATAAGGTGAAATTGGCGATATTTTACGATTTATCTTTAAAAACTCATGTAATGTTGGAAGCCGTGATTGCTTATCATTATTTGTATTGATATTGACTTGTGTTAAAAGATTTGGGCTCGACCGGGAACTGAACCCGGGACCTCTCGCACCCGAAGCGAGAATCATACCCCTAGACCAACGAGCCATGGATATTTGATACAAAGACAATCTTTTTAAAACCAATTCACACAAATTGGTTAACATATAAATTTATTGCATCATGATTCTTTAAAGTATTGATTGATAACTTAATAAGCTCTGCAGTACAAAGTAGAAGAAGAAAAAAAGCAATACATTGTCGTATTATGTTTCCGGCAGTTCAAAAGTATGATTACAAAGTGTAAAAATTGGCGCTCGTCCGGGATTTGAACCCGGGACCTCTCGCACCCTAAGCGAGAATCATACCCCTAGACCAACGAGCCGTACATATTATTTATTAAAT
Organism: Ruditapes philippinarum; assembly: GCF_026571515.1. Lineage (NCBI taxonomy): Eukaryota > Metazoa > Mollusca > Bivalvia > Venerida > Veneridae > Ruditapes > Ruditapes philippinarum. The sequence goes on along the minus strand of NW_026852616.1, from coordinate 14,553 downwards.
GTAACAATAACCAAACTTTTAAACATTGTCTTAAGTAAAGCTTTGCTATCAAACGAATTAAAATAGTGGAAGAATTTTTAGGGCTGGAAACCTGTATTAAAGTATAGAAACGTTAGATCCAGTTCAGCAAAAATGAATTTCAAGTTTAAATGAAAATATAAATAAAAAATGTCATCTTTCTAATGTGAGAATATTTCATTAAAAACTTTCTATTTAAACCGTTTCACACAAACTTGTTAATATATAGAGGATATTCAAGTTTTTTTTCTATAAATACAGAATTTATTTTCATCGAGTGGGATGAAATATGATAATTTTCATAGCATACCCGTAAATAAATGTAAATAAACTATCAAATTTAAAAGGACTTCTTCACTCTCTCATTTAATTCGTCTGCAAATATTACATGCCCATAATTGGCATACTGTTAATTTCTTTCACGTGAAACTTTACTTAAGAAACGTAATAATTTGTGTACTGCACCATGTTAAATTTCACAATTTATCGAATAATAAATAATGAGAGAAAATAAAACAACAAAAGAAAGGGCTCGTCCGGGATTGAACCCGGGACCTCTAGCACCCAAAGCGAGAACCAACGAGCCGCACATAAGCGTTAAAGTTTTACTGAAAATGGTAAACTATGAATTGGCATCTTTGACATGTAAATTGGAAAGGTGATAATCATATCCTTAGACCAACGAACCATGTATATTTCTTAAAAAGGCATTCTAATTAAACCGATTCATATAAATAGGTTAATATATGTTATTTATAAATTATATATTGCACCGTGACAACTTCTACACTTTAAATTACTTTATCGAATAATGGGAGAAAACAAGACAGGGCTCGTCCGGGATTTGAACCCGGGACCTCTCGCACCCAAAGCGAGAATCATACCCCTAGACCAACACAAATATCACATTGATTTGGACATAAAATCATAGATAAGTTTTAGATAAAGCAAATTTCAAGATTCACGAAACTGTATAACAGGAAATAGGCATCTTTCACATGTTTGAAGCCATGATTTCTCTCAATATTATTTGTAATGATATTGCATTTTGTTAAAAGAATTGGGCTCGTCCGGGAATTGAACCTGGGACCTCTCATACCCCTAGACCAACGAGCCATGAATATTTTATTTGTGACAATCTGTTTAAATTAATTCACACAAATTGGTTAATATGTAAAATTATTTCATCATGGTTCTTAAAATATTATATGATAGCTTAATAAGTTCTGCAGTACAAACTCATAATAAAAAATAACAAGACAGAGTCATATTTTTCTACTAGCAGTTTAAAAATAGTTAGTTTACAAAGTGTTTACTAAGCGAGAATCATACCCCTAGACCAACGAGCCATGTCGTAAGAATGTCATGAGCCGTACAATTTAAAGATAAACAAGAGCCATGTCAACATGGCCATCCCCCGCCGAATGTGTTTGCTCATTGGAAGAATGTACAAGTAGTAGAGCAGAATAATTCCATTTTAGGAGGTATTTTGGTAATGAAAACTGATGGCTATAGTGATTACAGATTTGAAACCTATGTGAATACTGATGGCTGAATATAACAAAGGGCAATTACTGAAAAATAATGCAGGGTAGGTTATCATTGTTGTGTGCTGCATCCCTCCTCAGTAAAATCTATCCGCCTATGAAGTTTCAAGTTGATACCTCAAATACGTTTTTGAGAAAAAAATTAAATTGAAAAATTAAGTATGAAAAATAACAAAGGGCAATAACTCAAGAATTATAAAAGGTAGAGTTATTATTCTTGTGCCCTGCACACCTCCTGAATTAGATATATGCCCCTATGAAATTTCATAATGATATCTCAAAGGCCTTTTGAGTTATGCTCTGGAAAAAAATTAATTTTGAAAAATAAAAAAAAGGGCAATAACTAAACATTTATGCAGGGTAGAGTTATCGTTCTTGTGCACTGCACTCCTCCTTAATGAGATCCATCCACCTATGAAGTTTCAAGTTGATACCTCAAATACTTTTTGAGATAAACTCTGGACAAAATATTATGAAAAAGAACAAAGGGCAATAAGTCAAAAAATGGACAGGGAAGAGTTATCATTCTTGTGCACAGCATTCCTCCTCAATAAAATCTATCCACCTATGACATTCATGTAGACATCTCAAACACTTTTGAGTTATGCTCCACTCGGGTGAAAAATTAAGTATGAAAAATAACAAAGGCAATAACTCAAAAATTATAAAAGGTAGAGTTATCATTCTTGTGCACTGCACACCCCCTGAGTGAGATCTATGCACCTATAAAGTTTCATTTTGATATCTCAAAGGCTTTTAGAGTTATGCTCTGGACAAAAATTAATTTTGAAAAATAACAAAGGGCAATAACTCAAAAATTATGCAGGGTAGAGTTATCATTCTTGTGCACTGCACTCCTCCTCAATGAGGTCTATCCACCTATGAAGTTTCAAGTTGATAACTCAAATACCTTTAGAGATATGCTCTGGACAAAAATGTCGGACGGAAGGACGGACGGACGGACGGACGGAGACTATTTCTATATCCCCCGCCGAACTTTTTCGGCGGGGGATAAAAAGATCAAAAGAATTAAAATAAATTGCAGGGTCAGTTGCAACATTTCAGTGATAGTACCTGAAAAAAAATGTTCGTGAAGTTGGCAGCCTAGCAGCCTGAAGTTGGAAGTCTGGCAGCCTAGCAGCCTAAAGAAAACTAAGGATAATACAAACATGAAAACCGTCAGATATGAATTGGTAGCACATACTTAGACCACTCCACGTCTTATTTCAGTATCGCGATCTTTATTATTTTAAATATTGAACTTTGTTTTTTGGGGTTTTTTTTGTTTTGTTTTTTTTGACACTTCGAAATTTGTGAAGTTAGCAGCCTAGCAGCCTAAAGAAAACTAAGGATAATACCAACATGAAAACCATCGGAAATGAATCGGAAGCACATATTTAGTCCATTCTACGTCTTATTTCAGTATCGCGATATTTTTTTTTTTTAATATTGAACTTTGTTTTCTGGGTTTTTTTTTTTGTTTGTTGGTTTGTTCTTTTTTGACACTTCGAAATGGGTGGTCTTTAATTATATAATCTCAATTTAATATAATCTGCTAATTTAAAAATCAGTCAAATTTACGGTATATTGAAAAAAGAAATGGAGTGACATCCGCCATTTGCCGCAACGTTCGGCGTAAGTTATTCCCCTTGATACGCTTGATTTTTGTTTTAATTTTTCTAGTAATGAATACGAGATGAGTGCCTAAAATATTTATCTATGGATCATGTTTTAATATTCCTTTTTTCAGTTACGCAAAATAGTCTAGTCAAATTAGCCCGAAAATCAAGCTAACCTAGAACTAATTGCAAAAGTTTTTGTTTTGGTATTTTATGATGGTACCATATCTGCTTGATATTAGGAAAAAAGTTGCACTCTTTTGCTGAAGGGGAAATGTGATAATTCCAGCTTTCAAGTTGACACCCTTAAATTTCAGTTATAAAATCGGCGTAATTTGTTAATTTCCAATGATACTAAAAAAACCACTTCTATATATAAGTTAAACATATTTATTACATGCAAACTTCATACAAACAAATTTTTGTCCATGTTGATACAAAAATTTATGCATTTAAAATTAATAAAAAAAAATTGGTCGGCAATTCTATGACAAACTGGTGTCAAATTACCCCACCCACTTTATGTTAAAATTTTTAACCAGTCAAATTCCGATATATAAGCAGCAAATCATCCATTCCATGTATATTTACAGTAAAAACAATACATAATAACATATTTATGCATGAAGAAGTACTTTGTAAATTATGTCAACTGTATTCATATGAATTAAAATGGACATACATGTGTATTGTAAATTTTGTTTTAGATAAATGTTGAATAATTCAGGTACACTTTTGTTTAGCTAACATTCGGAACATCCAACGCATTTTGAATAATTTGTTTGTTTCAAGCAAAAAAAAAAAAGAACAACAAGTAAGTGTATTTAAGAGCGAGTAACAATTACCAAAACTACAGATGAAAAATACTATGCCTGGTCTATGGAGAAATTGTAGTATATACATTTAAGTGTCACTTGTTGAAATTTGACATTACACACGGAATAAAACTATATTACAAATGTACAAATGTACCGAAGAGCTACCTAATTTGGCAAGCAACAATGTAGTGATAATAAATATAAAAGAACACGAATATACAGGCTGTTTCATTCACAAAGAACTACATTTTTGTCACATCGATATGTACACTTAAATCACTTAAAGTATATGGTAGGGTTATTGTCATGCTTGTACTAACACATAACAGTCTACAACATATAAGACCACTTCTATAAATTTGAAATTATCGTTCTGTATGTTAGACAGTAAAGTAATACATTTTTATTTACAATAGGTGAACTTTGACATTGACAATTAGAGAAAAAAACAGTCTGTCGCAACACAAGCAAATATAAGAAAGCATTGATAAGTATGTATTCAATATACAATCTAACTCTAAATGCACAATACTATTGTACATTTGGAGTAATATTGTTTCAACCATTTTACTACATTTATGTTATAGCGCATAGTTTGGTGCTAGTACAAGTTTATTGTTCTGTGATAGACACCAATGTAAAATATTGTGCATAAATTTTAGTATAATTTGACACTGGATAAAAGAGTATAACTACAATACTAAAAAATACTTCATATGGCAAGCAAACAGAGTATTATTATAATTCTTTTGTTTTTATTACAAGCTACATTGTATTTACTTCACGAGGAATATGAGACTGTTCAATATATAGAACATATATTTGTCTGCAAAGTTTTATATGAATAACTTAAAGTGAAACCTCTATTGTTTATGTAAAAACAAGATGCCAGATGCATGAACATTGCCAATAATAACACAAAATATGAATACATTTCAATACAAAACAGGTAAAAATTGACAACTAAATTCTAAGAGCATTGTGTCGATACAAGATCTAGTCCTCCATGTCTGCAAAATCAATATCTGAAATGGACCGACAGTTTGAACAGCTAATACAATGACATTCTCCACAACCAACCGAACATTCGAGGTCATGTTTGCGACAGGTACATGTCTAAGAGTGGCTTTTTTGCAATTGCATCTGATATTTAAAAGAAAATCTGGAGCAGCGGGTTGTGTAGATTTTGTGGGTACAAGAGTCCTTCGAGAAGTTCCTATCCCCATTCAGTTGGATCTAATTTATCATTTCCAATCCATGTTTGTGTTTGAAAATATGACGGTATAGAGTGTTGCGCCGCAGCATCAGACGTAGGCGGAATGCTTTGAACTTGAATAACAGATGAACTTGACATGGTTTTACTTACAAAATTTGTGAAATCTCAGTCTGTTCAAATTTATCTCCCTAGCTCCATCATATAATATCCTCATGGATTTTTCACCACCTGTAATAATTTCTTTTTGTTGAAGAATGAAATATTGCAGCATTTTGCCGGAACACTTCATTTTTACACATTATTTTAAGAACTGTCACAATCTAGAGAAAGCGTGCAGGAATGGTAGGAGATAACAAATCTCTATTCCAATCACATTTTGGTGTCTTTTGAATATATATGCCAAACTATTTGGGTTTTCATTGTCTGATCTGTAATATACATTCTTCGAATCTGACGAAAATCCAAAACTGACAACAGTCTGTCCAAAACAACATTTCCCCACAGATTGTTTCTCTCAGAACATTTAATTAAGTTATATTGTTTCCTGCATCCTCGGAAACCCATGTTTTTTACCGTATACATGTATCGGTAATAATATTAAATGTAGTAGATACGAAATGTGTACCGTGGGTTCCGACGATGTGTTTCCTGAAAATCAAAACTTCTACCAGGATGAACATCTACGTTTCCCAGATGCAACTTTAGCAGGCTTACCACAGAACGAGCAATTACACTTAAAAGCAAAGTTAGCATTTGATCTTAAAGGTCTTTTAACTTGGTTACACTTAACATTGGAACTATTTTGAAATGTTTCTATTGTGAATAAAATCCCTTCTACAGTCTTGGTGCACAATTTGGCCTGTAATTGTTCGTATACTTGTATACTTGAATTCCTCAGATCGCTAGCATGGTTAACACTGTGGCTTCCCTTCTCTCTGAGAGTGACAATTGGGACCCATTCTGGATATCCTGCGCACAAAATACGCACGTTGTAGAATCTGAAAGCATATTTTAAATCTACAGATCTGTATATAAAATTATTTTGTATATGCATTATTTCACAGTAACCATAGTATTATGTAGTGTAAAATATGAATATACATGTATATAACTTATGAAATATGTTATTTTATATATGTTTGTGTATTGATTTTCTTACTATTCAGACCAGTATCGACACATGGGAACATGATGAATGTATAAACCATCTGACATTGGTAAAAACAAAATATACCTGTTGCCATGTTGATATTTACTTGTAGATCCCGAAATCAGAAATGCACAACGGGTTTCTGAAAAAAAAATTAAGTATAGAAATATTCAGTATAAAATGTGCATTTATTTCAGCCTACCTTAAATAGCCTAAAAAGGCTATGTTATTTCCCTGCATTTAACATACATTAAACCTTTGTCCGAAAACTTAATGGCAAGCATGTGTACATTTACAGAGAAATTGTCATGAGTTTTTATTAATTTAATATACAGTAGTCAGTATAAACATACCGAAATGCAACGCCCTTCATATCGTTGTTTGTTCCATCAGCATGGTTTGGTAATGTGGCTTGTATCATCTATAGAAATAAAAGACATATTTTGTGAGAAATTATGTATGAATTTAGCATATATTTATCTTAGCATATTAACTTTGTATTTAAAGGAAACAAGTATATTTTGCATGAACCGATACTCAAATGACATAATCGTTCATTTCATTTTTCCACTTTGATGAATAAAGCGTGACGTCATTTGGCCAATGTTCGGCATTACTTTCCATAGGTGTTAAATGTAGGCAATAACAAAAAATATCCGTACTATGTTATACTTTGCATTTTTAAAATATTAAATCAGTAAGTTATACAATCACAACAGACCGAGGAAGGTGAACATATATGGAATGTATTGTATGTTCCGGGCAATCATGTAGTATGAAAGCTCGGGAGCGATTTTGCAAATTTCCTATGAAGAGCTACTGGTGTGGTCCATTTCACATGATAGCATATTTAAAAAAAGGACAAGTTAAAACAAACATTGTTCATATATTATAGATAGAAATTGTGCATAGATAATACTTAAAGTATGACTCACCTTGATACAAGAGACAGCTGAACATAAAATAATCATCAAATGACCTTTGGTGTGTAAATCATGGATGTCGTATCTGAAATTAAGTATTGATTTTATTTATGTACATTTACATGTTTAATAATGCAAAATATATATCTAAATATAAATTTACATGTAAATCTGAACATTGTTTTATACATGTATACTGGTTTGGGACCACCAAAACCAGACAACCACCAAACCCTGACGGCCCCGAAAATGCTTTATTTAGTATTTTCTTTGTTCAGTGGTTGTCAGTCACTTTTTCATCAACAATAAATGCATGTTTCTTCTAAAATTAAGTAAATAAATTTATTTCAACCTACGTAAATGGTAATATTTTTATTGTTTATTTCTAGAATGTTGACGTTGAAATTTGGGGGTCAAGAAAGCATTGCCTGACCTCATATACCAGCTATAATCATTTGCAGAGTAAACAATAGAATATCCAAAACTTCAGCATTTGTTGCTGAAATATTGTATATCATGATAAAAATCTAAAATCAAAACACCTCAAGCTTTTATCTTAATTAAATCACGTGATGTACATATCTGTCCAGACACATAATACTGTAGTGTAGACAATTTAGGTGATTTTGATACCCTCCTTGTGGAGCCTCAGATATAAGTGTCAATACAATCAGAAATAAACAAACTAGTTTGTTAGTTAGGAGAAGAACCTAGCTGAACTGTGTCAAATTTTAAGGTCTCTAGGTTAGAAATTATGAAATTTGTACGGAAAATTGTTCAAAAAGTGTTCGTTTGATGGTCCCCGACCAGTACAGTAAAATACCATGTTATAATAAAATAATGCATATTCACGACGTATATTATGTCCCGTTTTGTCTTCCGTAGATTAAAAAAATCGTGAAATTTGTTCATTTCAAAGTAACAATGTAATGTTGAGAATACAAAGTTTTCATGTTAAATATGTCTTATTAACATCGTTTTCTTATAAATATATATATATCGTTTATTTTATGAATATAATAAAATCAAATACTAACATTTACTGGTGATATTGGTTTGCTGTTTATTTCCAAAAATATTTAACATAAAATCGTAGTTATATTTAACTATGGCACTTAGTCCAAGAGATGGCGGGGTTTTATTGCAATTTACCGTATCACCAAAAGAAACATTGCCATTATAAAGTATATTGTTTGTAGTTTCTAAAAACCCATTTCTTAAGTTACGCAGCCCGGGCAAAAATATGAAAATTCAAGATGGCCGCCAATATGGCCGCCATAAATTACAAAATACCATATAATTTTTGTTTCTTGATTTTTTACATACGGATTTTGTACAATATAGTTTTTAATTGCACAATATCAGGTAAAATATGGCTACTTTATGATTCAATCAAGCAAAAATGACAGTTATATGGCAAACTTTAAAATTATCACTATCAAATTTACCTAAAAAGTGGTAAAAAATAGCATTTTTTGACATATGATGACTTTCGTTTTTCCGTATTAAAACAATATAAATGGAATTGCATTGAAATTGTGTGTACTTTATCAATTTAACATAGCTAGACAAGTTAAGCATAAAAAATCATTATCTGAGTATTTATGATGTAACAGTAGAGCTTCAAAAGTGGGAGGGGTAAAATTACCGAAATTTTTTTTTTAAATTACAATGTTCCCAAAACATGCCTTTACATTATAATTTCAGTTTAATGTATAGGATATTGTGTTTAAATTGTATCTTATTTGTCATTTGCACATTTCTTGATAAGTTAAGCATAGAATTTCATTACCTGATCATTTATCACAGATGAGTACAGCTTCAAAAAGGGGTGGGGTAAAATAACCCCCAAGAAAGCGCGTTAGAAATAAATAAGCTCCTAAAACTTGCAAGTGCAATAATCATATATTAATTGAAATTTGTGGTAAGATATAAAATATGTATTACATTTTAAGAAGAAAAGAAACATCATGTCATAGCAACCTTTAAGATTATCACAATTAAACCAAAAATTAATAGGTAAAAAAAACGCAGTTTTTTGCATTTTGTTGCCTTTTAGTATATCTTTTTGACACAAAAGTAGAAGAATTGTGCTACAGCTGTTTTAGTTGATTATAGCTGTAATAGTTTGCCATAAAAATCATTACAAGAGAATGTATCACAGAGGGATAGAGTTAAAAAAAATGGGTTCGACATAACATTTTAAAAATTAAAGTGCTAACAGAACATGCTTTTACTTTTTAATGTTTAATAGTCATGTTTTGCTATTTTCTGACAATTATTATCAATAAATTATGTTAACGATGTTCCTAGCATAGTAATATTTTGGTAAAACACTTTTATTGCAGATATTTATGTGAAATCTACGAAATTCTTACTGAATAATTTTGAATAAAAAAGTTTGGAAAGCTGCACTCCCTATTGTTGTTGAAGTAAATATGGTCTTTACTAAAAAACGCCAGTTATAATGACGTTATGTATTTATACTGTGTTTATCTATAGTGTATGGAGTGAAAACTTATCAATATTGTATGTGTGTACTCAAAAAGATGTTTTTATGGCAAAAAAGAGGCTGTATAGCAAATACAAGTATTTTCACATTTCAGTATATAAATTCTTTAATCCATTAAGAAAAAACATCATTTAAATGTTTTATTTATCATAATTAATTCACATACAAATGTATAAAACAACATACTAGTATTTTGGTAACTTTTGTTTCATCTTTGTAACATAAAAATAGATGTAAGTGTGTTTTAATTGAAATTGTCGCGAAGCATGTGTCTCAGAAAAGAAGCTCTAAAAAAGTTTGTGGGATAAATTAAACTTAGACCAGAAGACATTACGATGCTTATGCAACATACTCTTATGGACAGAAACAGTTTTTATTACGTTCTTTCTACAAAAAAAATGTAATTTTATTAATTTTGATACATATTTATAACACCTGTAATTGATTATGTTTTTCTTAAAGGCCCATTATGCCTCAGAAAAGCTTTTATCTTCCTTTCTCTAAAACTTTTTTTAATTTTGGTATAGTTTTATTTTTATCGGCATATCTTTACTCACTGCAAATCACTTGAACTATTTACATGTTACATTTTTGCAATACGTATAGTTTTTGTGAATGGAAGGAAGTTAATTACTACTTTGCTTACATTTTGCTACATTTACTACAAAGTATTTTTAGATTTATTGCTATTTTATTCAGGTAACAAGCATATTACATTCTCTAAACCGTTATTTAATTTATTTGTTTTTTTTTAGGCATAATTTGCCTTTGATAAAGGTAAGAAATTTTGCATCATAATTACAATTAAGAAAGTGTGCATTAAAAACATCAAAATACACACTTATATATTAATCAAGAACATTATGTCTGTGAAATGCATTTTGTGAGAGTGTAGTTGTGAAATATGATATGAACACATTATCATTTTTTTTAATTTGACAAAGGTTAAGAAGAATTGTCATTTATAAAATTAGAAACCATATTTGAATAAGTTTAGCAAAAGTTGTGAATGTTACTGCACACAAAACATCCAAATAGTTAAAACATGTTTAAGCTATCAATACTTGTCATAGAAATACATACATCTTGAAATTATGCACTAATACATTCTGTACAAAAGTCGATTTAAAAGCAACAATTTTCACACAAAGCAACCGACCAGCATTTAGTTGTAATTTACATTTATAAGTACATAGTCGCTTTTCCCTTCAGATCAACTAGCTATGTCATGTGTTGTCTCACTATTCAGCAGAAATAAGATTTTAAATGTCAGTACTTTGTGAGTGCATCAAAATCACACTGAGCACTGACTGTGTAGATGGCAAAATGATGCATCAGCTCCTGACAGTTTGATCAATCTGTGATGTTATCTTGTATATATTGAAATCTTTCAGCACAATAACATTGCTGTGTTGCATAGTTTTAGTTTTTTTTTTTCTTTTTGACTTTTTTTCCCATTGGGTGAATCTAAAATTCCTTCGTGAATACTAAATATCACCCTTAAGGATGTGTTGCCTGACTTAAGATTTCTCCTTTGGTGGCTTTTAATCTGATATTAAGACTCCATAACCCTATCTTAAAAATTTCAATTATTTAGTTCAACATAATTTTCATATTTAGGCTACACGCATTATTTTTACTTGGGTCCATATACTGTTTTTGATGGAGTGGCGCAATAGTTACATTGAAGATCCCTTGATTACTGTCTTATGAACTTGTCTACGGATGTGTAACATTTTAAGTTTCACTTTTATAATTTCACTACATTTTTGTTTAAATACTGAATTTTGCTTGGAGGACGTTTTAAGAAGCTTGCATATATCACTGCTGTCAAGAAACGAGCGTAAGTGTGCCATATTGTGTATTCTTAAAGCTTTTTGTTTTTCATTCCATTTGCTTGAACGATTTTGAGCATATTTATTCTAAACAATGCTAGTCTGGCATAAGTTACAGGTGTGAATAGGAAAAAAATACAATCCCTAAAGAACTTCCAATAAACAGTAAAATTAAAAATGTTGCAGACTTGGTTTTTTGAGCTTGTTCATGGATGGTACTGACTAGTGCAAACTACCATCCACAACCCCAAGCACCAGGATAATTCAACCTTTAGCATGAAATAGTAAAATTTGAGTTTTGAAACATTCGCAGATGTGTTAATACGGGGGTCATTATGAAAAGCTAACTTTTTTCAGCCAGTACATTAAAAGTGGCGTATGGTCCCACAATTATCAGGATGTGTTAATGAGAAAGCGATGGGTGAAACATAAATTTGGTGTTCTATAACAAATGTTTTGGTCTTATTTCGGCTTTCGATCCACCTAACCAGATTTCCTTGATAATTAAGTAGCATATTTATGAGCAAGTGACCCCTGTTTACCTCACATGATATTTGAATAAGCGATGAGAGATTTATTTTCAAAGAGAAATTTACTTTGTCGGAGGATCAAGCAAGTGACTCCTTAATTTCTTATCTAATGCTCTCTCATTGAGCTAGGCAGGCATACTACAGATGGACATAACGACTGGCTTAATTATATGGCATTTATTAACCTTCTTTGTTGTTGTTATCATGCCTTAAAAATCTATCTATGAAAACTGTGCTTGCATATTACCTGCATAGCAAGAAACCTAAGCTCTCAGATTATATTGTATACATTTGGAAACATCGTCATAATTATAGTAAAAAAATCTGGAAACAAAGTGATCCCTCGGAAGCATTAATCACAACAAAATAACATAAGAATTGCAGACTCGGTTTGATTGAGTCTGTACATGAGGGATTATGTATAAGTGCAACATCCCTCACGCCCCCTAGCACCGGCTTGAGCGGTACTCAATTCTCAACAGTTTATAACAGTTTATAGTGTATAAAGTTTACATCTTGAGGTCGTACAATATGAAATGGAGTGGTTGAAAGGCAATCAAATATATCCTGACACGATGCTTTATAAATGATGAAGATGATACTGGAGATCTGGAAGATAAAGATGATGATGATGATGGTGATGATTCTCCATTTAATAAGCAGCATTTTTACGCATAATATTTCCAAAATCTATCAAAGATTTACAAATTTATGTACAAATTATGACAATTGACAATTATGACCTTAACCTTTGAGCCAGAACTTGATTATTTCTTGTTCGACCTTAAAATACAACACATCTGTGCAACTCAGAATTGTTGACCAGACAAGAGTATCAACGCATGAAATGAAAAATTAAGAGGTGACTTTGAGCAACACATCTTGTTTTGGCGTGATACACATCAGATCAATGTAAAAAAAAGTTATGCATAATTGTAAAAAAATCATCCATGAATGACAATGTCGTTGGAAAGACAACACCATATATTAATCATATTATGAATATGGAAGTACAAGTGTGACTTGTGATGCCAACACAAGTGTTGAGAATTGAGTACCGCTCAAGCCGGTGCTAGGGGGTGTGAGGGATGTTGCACTTATTCATTATCTCTCATGTACAGACTCAATCAAACCGAGTCTGCAATTCTTATGTAATTTTGTTGTGATTAATGCTTCCGAGGGATCACTTTCTTTCCAGAATTTTGTACTTCACAACAGCAGGTGTCAAGTGCCGTGTGGCAGCCGTAAAAAGTTGCCCCGTACTTCACTTCAGTGTTGTTATATTTTCTGGTCCTTCGGTATCATTGATGCCAACACAAATGTTGAGAATTGAGTACCGCTCAAGCCGGTGCTAGGGGGCGTGAGGGATGTTGCACTTATTCATTATCTCTCATGTACAGACTCAATCAAACCGAGTCTGCAATTCTTAGGTAATTTTGTTGTGATTAATGCTTCCGAGGGATCACTTTGTTTCCAGAATTTTGATTTTTGAATGTCACACATCGATATAATGTCAAAAAGTATTTTTATTAATTTATTTTCAAAAAAATCCATCCAGGAATGACATAATTATTGACTTGACATGACCATCAGTGCACAATTTATGTATGCAAAATATGCAAAGATATGGACCACACTCAAAGTAAGGAATATGGAAGAAGGAATGGCACTGTACAAATAATAATTCCTCTCAATTTTTTGTAGGGGAGGGGCATAAAATGCTGCTTTTATTTTAAGTATTGAAATTGACTTTTTTCTTTTAATTGATATGTCCATTAAGGCTTAAGTACCTTTTGCTATCCACTATAATTGCAATTTTCTATGACTGTGATTTTATTCAGTATGATATTTGCACAACATTCATTAATAAATGCTCCTTTCATCAATGACAATAACCATTTCTCTTTTCTTTCATGTTAGATAATAAAAGTAGTCAAAGTTAAAATGATACTGATGATGCGTCAACCAAAACTAAAGTTTATATTAAAATGTAATGAGATTGTATATCCATTTTACAAATTTTGCTGAAAGAACATTATAAAAAACATTTTCAAAAAAAGTATTTATCAATACAATAATTTTGTTTTCAAAACATATAAAATGCCATCACATAATTGTTGGGACATATATTATAGAACAAAAAGAAGCAAGTTTATTATATTTAATGGTTGAGGTGTTATTTTTTCCCCACCGAGTTCTAAAACTCTAAGGTATATGATAAGTTAACTACTTTTATGACTTGTCAAGCTATAATCAACTGATAAAAGACAGACAACTATGACATAATTTTATTCTACGATATATCTTTAGGCAACAAAATTTCAAAAATGTGTTTCGGTACCATTTTTTGTGATAATTTTAAATTGCGATGTCATGATGTTTCTT
>NW_026852615.1:0-13678 GCF_026571515.1 Ruditapes philippinarum | reverse complement strand
TGCTTATTGATGCTGACAAGTTTTTAATTTGACCGAGAGAAACAATATCTGTCCGAGGTAGCCGGGGACCAGTATATGGTTTTGATCAGAGGAAGAGACGTGAATTCTTGTGTCTGGCAATCTCCAGCAGTAGCTGAAATAAATAATTAACACAAATAATGATGTAACAATTAATTTTTTACATACCGGTAAACAATTTTGTTATACACAAAATGCTACAAAAACAGAATATAATTTAAATATGAAATAATTGTTTGAGAAAAAAAATGTATTTACATAATTATGCAAATAGTAACACCTGTATAAGACAAATTGAGATTTTGAAAAACTTAAAATCAATGACTGTATTTTTTTTCGTATGCTGGCTGAGAAACACTTCATAAATCAAAACCAAGGAATAGTTCCTATATGTAAATACATGTATGCCCTTTAGTTAACTATACAAAAATGAATTACATCTCTGGGTGGAGGTGTTGTGAAAGAGTGATCCATCCTACACTGGACAGCTAATTGTACATCTTCTGTATCTATAGCCTTCTTGTTGCCATGACTTGAATAGACCTTGGCATCATCTAAAACATCTGTCACATAACCTGCAGATAGAAATTCAAACAATACAGAGGTACAGAAAATGTGAAATTCTTTAATAAACTTAAAGAATTTTGTTTGTGTGTTTTTTAGTCTGATTTGAGTAAATACTGTTTTTTGAACACTTATTTTTTGGTCATTTCACAAAGATAAACTGATAAGTCTTGAAAAACAAGGTGGGCAAATTATCTAATATTTTGCACACTTTTGGTCCAGACCTACATCAAATGGTACATGTAAAAAAAACAAGTGTGACATTGTGAAAAACAAACAAACAAGAGAGCCAAGATGGCCCTAGATCGCTCACCTGACCCATCAAACTCATCTGAGCAATTATTTAGAGACCAAGTTTGATGACAATTGAGTAAAAAATGTGACCACAGACCACTAGTGCTAACAATATTTTTCCATATTTGGGCTGTGTGACCTAATTTTTGACCCCAGGTGACCCATATTCGAACTTATCCTAGAAAACATCAAAACAAACTTGCAGACCAATTTTCAGGATATTTGGATGACAACAGTTGCCACTAGAAAGTTAACACGATTTTTCTACTTTTAGCTCATGTGACCTAGTTTATATCAGAGATGACCCATGTTCAAACTTCTCCAAGCAACTAGATAAGCATCCTGACCAAGTATGATGAAAATTGAGTAAAAAATGTGACCACTAGAATGTTAACAAGGTTTATCCATATTAGGGCGGCGTGACCTAGTTTTTGACCCTGGGTGACTCAATTCGAACTTGATCTAGAAATCATCAATACAAACTTTTAAACCAATTTCAAGGATATTTGGATCAAAACAGTAGCCACTAGAGTGTTAACAACATTTTTTTATTTTAGCTCCTGTGACCTAGTTTTTCATCCGAAATGGCCCATGTTCGAACTCATCTGAGAAATTACCTTCAGTGAAGCATCCTGACAAAGTTTGATGATAATTGAGGCAAAAATGTGACCACTTAAGTGTTAACAAGGTTTTTCCATATTTGGACGGTGTGACCTACTTTTTGACGCCAGGTGACCCATATTCTAATTTGACCTAGAAATCATCAATACAAACTTTCAGACCAAGTTGCAGGATATTTGGATCAAAACAGTAGCCACTAAAGTGTTAACAATATTTTTCTAGTTTTAGCTCCTGTGACCTAGTTTTTAATTCAAAATGACCTCCAAGCAATTACCTAGATAAGCATCTTGACAAAGTTTGTTGATGATTGAGGCAAAAATGTGACCACTAGAGTGTTAACAAACATTTGTGGACTGACAACAAACAACGCCCGACAGACTTTCAATGATCCGAAAAGCTCACCCCTAGCTAGCTCAGGTGAGCTAAAAAGTCACAAAATACACTTGTCTAAAAAGCTTTAGATGGAAATGTAGGTGATAAGACAGTGATTTTTTTCACTGTATTTTACAGCCGAATAAAGGCTGTTTCCCCTAGCCCAAAATAGGTAAAATTTCCCCGAAAAATGCTTATATTTTCCGCTAAAATGCCTTTTAAGTATGACTAATATCAGCTAGAAGACAGAAATCTGTCCCTATAGATAGCCTCTGCAAAGTACCATGCATGTTAAATTGAATTGAAATCAAAATTTTACATAAAATGTGTGGGTAAATTACTTTTTCAGTGTTTCAGGTTTTCCCCCTTTTCTGTTTTATCGCACTATATTCTCCCCTTTCGAAAGCCACAGGTTGTTAAAAAAATCACTATAAGAAGTGTGGCAAGCATACATCATTACATGGTCCCTATACATACTTTAGAATTTTTATTTGAAATTTTACCTCTAAGTGTAACTTTGACCTTGGTTGTAAGGACCTGGCTGAATTTTAAGTGCAAAACTTAGCCTAACAATGATGAAAATTTATATATAAATCCCTCAATGCATGTAGAAGTTTTAAAGACATCTTAAGTGTGACCTTGATCTTTGACCTATAGACAGGACACTTAATCTCATGGAGGTGAACAATTCTATAAAGCAATATTAAGTCACATGCAAGTAGGTGAGACATGTATGCTTTAGGCAACATCTGGATAACTTATTAATATACGTATCTGCTATAAATTTCTCTATGAGCTAATAGTCCTACTAATTGTACTACGCGATGAATAGTCCAGCTAATTAGTCTTGTCAAAGAGACATAATTTTGACCAGCGATGTCTTTTTCCAACAGTAAGAAAAGAAAAGTTTGTAAAATGGGTCAAACTGTTCAGGCCAAATAAATTTGGCTATGTGATGAGATATTGTGCTATTTTGTGTATGGACAATATCTCCCCTCTACAAACACAAGCAGTCAGCACATTGGTCTGGTCAATAATGGTCAAATTATCATGAAATAATCTGCCCTTTACAAGAACAAAATTACTATCAAGCACCCATTTACTGTGTATAATATATATATTATCAGGTACTTTTTCAAGTTTGATATTTCATTTTTTGTAAATGAAAATAGATGGCTTAATCTTTTTAATGCAAGATTGTGCTATGTTTGCATGTATAGGTATGAAAATTTGTCTTATCTTTAATACGCTTTGCGCTACGGCAAGTAATATACCTTGCATATTTCATACGAGGAAGTCAAAGGCCAGGACTGCAAATCGGATTGAATCCCATTGATTTTAATCGTCAAGTGTTTCGAGTGAAAACAGAAGCTGTGCATGAAATATTGAATGATACATTAAAATTTTAAAACAGAAAAACAAACAATTTTTAAAGACTTCCCCGTTCATAGGCTTTGCCTAATTTCATATTTTATTAACGATAGCAATTGTGTTCTTGTGTATCAAGAGGAGATTATTTTTATGATAATTTGACCATTATTGACATGTATGACAAGTCACCTGTACTGTAGGATACCTGTAGGATGATTCTGGGCTCTGATGGAAGGGCCAAGCATTTTTTAAGCCCCTCTTCTTTTGACAATCTTTCACTAATTCTTCTTAATGGTCTCATCACTTTTATGTTTAATCATATACACTTATACATATTTCTGTTCACGACTGCTGTATAATTTTTTAACAAATAACATTTTAAACTTTAAATGGAGTGTCTCCGGTGGAGTGTTGGTCTAGCCTTATTTTAAATTCATAAACACTTTTTGAGTCTACTATATTTTTGGCAAATTATTCCATGTTTTAATTGCACGTCTTGAAAACTCACAAATTTATGTGCTTATTAAATTGTGTTTTTCAATATATTATATCAATATGATAAAGTACGAGGAAACACAATTACAAATATATTCATTGTTTCTGTACAAGTTATATCATATGCTTGATAATATAATAAAATAATCCTAAAATATAGTGGTTTGTCTCGTAAATGATAATAATCCGGTTACCCGTACAGCTGTCAATTAGACGAATACTATAACACTATAATTTTAGTAAACCATTTTAATGATTGAAATCTTACGATAAGTGAATTCTAGCATTTGGTTTATGAGTCTTGGCTCATGCTCTGTGACGCCCATATCTTTCAATATAGCCGCCATAACCTGCGCATCTCGAGGCGAACTTTTTGCTGGAACTGTCGACATTTCCCCTGTTTTGGGTATATAGAAAATTAATCATGTGAACGGAATTTATGGAAAAAACTCCATTGTACAAGCACCAAAGATGAATCATTTCTTTAAAAAGAAAAAAGATGATCATTTAGCGGGAAATTATATTGAATTCTTTGGAGAATATGTCTAAAAGCCTACAGAAATAATATTTTATTTCTTATAACTATTTCGTCTAAAATAACTTTTGCATTTAATTTCTTCAGAAAAATATGGCCGACATGTCACACCTGCCAATTGTGGCAGGCTTGTTTTTGTTTGTTTTTCTGACTTGGAGGGATTTGTCAGGAACTGAACAGTCCTCACACGTACACAAAGACATCAAGGCCCCAAAACTAGCACAATTTGCTACCCCAACCATCAAGTTTTTATATTGGTAGGTCCGAAATTTTGACATTTTCATTCTGTGCATATTTTTTTATAGAACTGAATAATTTCTGAAACTAAATTAATTTTCTTTTGTCCACACGTGGCCTCCTGAGTATTTTAACCTTTCCAGTTTGATATACTATATTTTAGAGTAATCCAAGCGTTTTATAATTTGTCAGATACATTAACTTTGATTTTTGATTAAAATTAAATCCTTTTTACCTTACATCTAACAAGACTTTTTGACATAAACAGTATTTTTAGAAATGACAGGGCTCGAATTTAACACTCGCAAAATCATTTTTCAACTAGCATTTTGCGAGTTAGATTTATGACTACAAGGGCTCTCGTTTGGTAAAATTTGGGGCGATAATCGGCCCAATTCCGCCACCAAAAAAGTGTGTTTTTCCCCCCAAAAACTGAAAAAATCCCCCTTGAAATTAATTTTTAACGGGCATAGAAAACGCCGATCGGCGAATGCCTATTCCACGTACGGCAACCGGAAATTAGTAAGTATTCCGCGAACAGCAATCGGAAATAAGTATGTATATATAAATCGAACGTTCCGGACGGGTTTAAGCATTCCAACATGTCGCACAATTTCAAGTCGTACCGCAAAAAATAACAGAAATATTTCATGAAAGCAGCTTAGGCCAACATTTTTTTATAAAATGTTTTACGGGACCGCCGACCGTATTTTTAGAGAAAATCAAATAAAAATAAAAGTTCATTTAAGAACTTTTATTTTCATTTTGTCCGCCGACCTCTCTTACTCACTTCTGTCAAAATTAAAAGTTACTCGGTACTTAACTGTAGAATCTTGGTAAAGCAAAGGAACTTGCTTAAAACAAATGACAAGTTAATCCCTTTGATGTTTACAAGAATGTTACAAAAGGCGTAACAAAAGGGAAGGGCAATAACTTAACAAGCTTGTAATAAATTAACCCGTGTGAATATCACGCGACACCGGGTCATGAAAGGTCGCGGGGTCATAAAAGTTCGCTTTCAATACAACTCTGGCAATTTGAGGAATAAATATTAGAGCATTTTATCACACATGATAGCCTGCAAAGGTGTTAGAAAGCACGACTGGGAAGTAACATCCATTGCATAAGTTGATTTGAATCATCTACACTTTCAGAACAGTTGTAAAAAATTAAATGGGCACGGGATCAAAGTCGTTGATCGACTAAGGTGTCAGAATGAAATATTTACTCGATTTACCACGGAACATGAGAAAACTTTGAAACATTAAAATTTAGACTCATGTATAGGTTTTTTATAAAAAATATAAGGGGAAAATCTGGACTTGCATTTTACTTTGACATATGGAGAAAATTGAGTAATCGAAATTCAACGCGTACGAGTTCTACTTACATTGTAGAATCTAACATTTATTGTTAGTAAATTAATAATAAAAAATCTTTATTATGAATCTTTGAAAACAATTGATAAATTTATAATACCAAAATAATAAATTCCTGAAAGTTCTTTGGTGGACAGATTTTTTTGTTGTTGTCTTGTTGAAATACAAGGCTTGTTTATAATTGAACACATTCATCTATAACATTTATTAAGAGGATATTTTTTCGTTTGCGTGAAATATGGAATATATATTTTCACGAAACATGATAAAATGCCACATATTTTCACGAGCCGGTACGGCTAGTGAAAATATGTGGGATTCTATCATGTTGAGTGAAAATATATACCATATTTCACAAAAAACGAAAAAATAACCTTTTTATTTAATTTCATTATCAAAGAAAATGGTAACGAATCCCCTTGCTTGCTACCAACTTCAATTGTACAGCGCGCAGTAATTTATGCGTAAGCACACGCTGTTTGGCGCTACATTGTGACGTCATGTAAACAACTCTTTAAACGTCTGTACAGCGTTAATTACTAAATTAAAGATATTGGTGTTCGGATTAATTTTCTTAGTTAGCCCATTTTCTATCATGCTAGATAGTTTTCAAAACAAAATTCAAGAAAAAGTTGTTTTGTATTTATCAGATTTTTTAAACAAAACGGCGAAAGAAGTCCCTTATAATAAATATGAGTTTTGACTCCGCCCACTTTCATATTTATATTTCATATTTATTTTCAAAAAATATGAAATATATTTGACTGATATAGCACCATATTTCATGGGTAAAATTAAATAATAAGTTTATATTATATCATGACCAGTAGACTAAAGGCAGTAGTTATGTGTTTTTTACTAGATCAATATTGAGAAAATTGGCCTTTTTTTCAATGTAAGATTATGAGCATAAGTCCTCATTTCTGTAAAAAATTGCCTGTAATAAATTCTCTACAGAAAACCCTGATTTTGTAACAATGTATGCCATTTTGATTTTCTATTTACTGTCAATGACTTTCATTTTACTAATCATTTGAACTATGAATAATTTTCAGAAATTGCAAACTTTTTGCACATACATAACTTACTCTCTTAAAGATAATTTAAAGTTGTTGATTTAATTTACTTTGTGAAACTGACATTGTACAATATTATGTTTGTACCTCTGTGAATGGTTAAGGTTTCTGACCTCAAATCACTCTCCCTGTGTGATGTTGTTGATAAGAATCCTGTCAGGAACTTAATTTGGATTACCATGACATGCATGAGGAAACTATCAGTAAGCTTATAATAGGTTGGTTGTTCTATCACTATAATCAGGTTGCAAGCTTGCTTCAGTATTGTAAAGCTTGAGAGTGGCAATACAACCTTGTTTGGATACTCTTGAAATGAAGGGACTAAACAATGAATTTGGAGTTGTGTGGCATGTTTGCCCTAAATGCGAAAAGACAAACTAACACAAATTCTAGATCAGCATTAAATATTTACATAAAACAAAAGCAAAAGTGACTTAAAACATTTTTTTTCAATTATTTTGTTAAAAATCATGTCAAAAATATTTCAAAACTATAAAATCATTTATTTTATGGATTAAAAATCTGTTTTTGGAGTGTTAAGAAAAATGTTCGAAAATAAAAAATTTTCACCTCATTTGTCATTTTATTTTTATTTTGTGGTCGACTGATCAAAAAATTGAATTTTATTTTTATTTTTATTTATCCCCCCCGACCCAATTTTTTTAAAAAATGTCCCGTAAAACATTTAATAAAAAAATGTTGGCCTTAATGATGTTTATTTGTTAACTGAATCTTACATTCACTTTTTCTGTTTTTTTTTCTGAATTAACTTTCCTCTGTGGAAATTCCCCTTTGGATGAAAAATATTTGAAAATCATGCAAAATTCCCCCCCTGCATGGACCCTGGCCCCAGTCTCAAAATGCTAACGAGAGCCCTGGACTACTCGCATTTTTTGCGAGTTGAAGAAAAAATGGAATACGCTGGTCAGGAAAATCGGTAGTCAGACTATTCTCTCCCTTACCATTTCCTCCCCTGACGTTTCCTCCCTGACGGTTCTCCCCCAAAATAGGGAGAGAACCGTCTGCATATTTGCAAATTAGCAGACAGTTCCTCCCCATTCTTATTTTTATTATTACATATTTGCAAATAAGCAGACAGTTCAGTTGCAAATAAGCAGACAGTTCCTCCCCATTCTTAACTTTCAAGGGAACTGAACTGGTAAGGGTGAGAGTAGTCTGTCATTCCCATTGTTTACCAGTTGTAACTATATAAGGAAAACAAGGCTTGAATTTAAGAACAATAGACTTAATAGTTAATATTGAATTTGTTTATATTTCAGTTATTCCTGAGGGTACCGGAAAGTCTTTGAGCAGTATTCACATGTGCTGCATGAGAAGTTCCCACATTTCAGTGTAGAAGGAGATAATTACCCTCCTCCACCAATGCGGCAACTTTTTGCTCAAGGACTTGGTATTCTTAAAATCATTATCATTGCTATGGTCGTCCTCGGCCAGAATCCATTCCCTCATCTTAACATTGATACCCCAAGTATCTTCACTTGGGCAGTGGAGAACAAAGTAAGTATTTTGTTCCTTCGGGACTTATATTTACAAGTACCCTGGGAATAAGCCTTTCCCTTAATTTTGGCAGAAAATAACACATTATTTTTTTATTGCAGATGGGGAAGAAAAACCTGATTTAAATTTAATTTAAGGATTTGAAATAAAACTCCATTTGGGAAAAAAAGCCTCAATGTTTAAATCTATCATAATATACATGTTGTTAAACTTTTCACGTTAGCTATTCTAAATAACTGGTCCTTTTAAATTGGGAATATTAGAGTTGTAATGCCATTATTTGTGTAAGTACTCATAATGATAGAAACTGTTTCAGCTACTGTATATTTATGTAATAAGTGTGGGAAAAAATTTGTGTTTAAATCAGGAAAGTGTCATAGTTTAATATCTCTGTTCTAAATGACTACAGGTGATAATTTTGATTTGTCGATTTTTGTGTCGCCTCTATGGAGTAGCGGCGACATATAGGGATCACTTCTCTGTCTGTCTGTCCGTCCGTCAGTCACAAAACTTGTCCGGACTACTCCTCATAAACTACTGGTGCAATTTCATCCAAACTTTACAGGAATGATCAGTACCAAGTCTAGTTGTGCATATAGTCAGCATTTTTTGGTTCAATGATTTTTGTCAGAGTTATGGCCCTTTAATAATTTTTATTTTTATGTTTGTCCGGACTACTTCTCTTATACCACTAATGCAATTTCAATGAAACTTTACAGGATTGATCTGTAGCTCAAGTTGTTGCGCATATTGCATGGGTTTTCCAGTTAAATGATTTTTGGCCGAGTGATGGCCCTTTGATAAAAAAGGTGTTTTTTTCTGTGTGTTGCCAGATACACAAAAGCTTGTCCGGACTACTCCTCATAAACTACTGGTGCAATTTCATCCAAACTTTACATGAATGATCAGTACCAAGTCTTGTTGTGCATATTGTCAGCCTTTTCCGGTTCAATGATTTTGTCAGAGTTACGACCCTTTAATAATTTTTATTTTTAAAGTTTGTCCGGACTACATGTACTTCTCTTATACCACTAATGCAATTTCAATGAAACTTTACAGGATTGATCTGTAGCTCAAGTTGTTGCGCATATTGCATGGGTTTTCCAGTTGAATGATTTTTGGCCGAGTTATGGCCCTTTGATAAAAAAGGTGTTTTTTTCTGTGTGTTGCCAGATACACAAAAGCTTGTCCGGACTACTCCTCATAAAATACTGGTGCAATTTTATCCAAACTTTACAGGAATGATCAGTACCAAGTCTAGTTGTGCACTGTCCATCTGTCTGTCCGTTTGTCACAAAACTTGTCCCAACATGAAATTGGCCATCATGAGGCGACACATGTGATCACTGATCGCTCTTGTTTTTCATACATACTCTTATTTAAGTTTCATTTTAAACAAATAAACAATGGTCAAAATATTTGCTAAACTGTACAAAAAGGATGCTTTTTACCATGGAGAATGTGAGTGAAACTGGGTCTGTCATAAATCTTCATAAGAATTCAACAATACACAAATCAGTTATTCAGGCAGGAATTAAACATGTCAGAATAAAGTATCAAAACATTTTGAAATATATTTTCATACTGTATTAAATTTTGTTAATAAAAACTGCTTGATTTGATCACCTTGTAAACAAGAGTGACAATTTGTTAAAATTTTTTTCGTTTAATTTTTCAGTTGTATGCCTGTCTGATGATATTTTTTGTCAGCAATGCCATTGAAGGACAACTTATATCCACAGGGGCCTTTGAAATATCTTTTAATGGTAAGATCATTTTGATATACATGTATACATGTATAATTGCATTTGTTTTATTAACTAGCCAATACGAGTGTCTATATCTGTTTCAATGAGTCAGTACATTGGGTAATTAACTTGACAATTCAAGGAATAGTACAGCTATCCTTCTCACTTGTGCATCATCAGAATTATTGTTAGCATTACACTTTTGTTAAAATTTTGCATGCAGCTCATATCCATCAATCACTTACAATATTTGATTGTAACTTTACGTACTTATCTGAGAACATAATAGGAGGTCACTTTCCAAGGCTTATAACCTCTAATGTAATCTTTGACACTTTTTTTTTGAACTTAGAATCTTTTTGGTTAAAGTTTTGCATGCAACATCAGTCTTTAAAACTACCAATGGTTTCCACTTGAAACTATATACAGGTTTTGTGATCATAACCGGAGGTCACTCCAAGTCCAGTAATTCTGAAATGGATTTAGACAGAATTATGACTGTTTGTTTAATTTAAAGACTGTTTTTGAACTTAGATTGTTTTTATGCCCCCGCCATGTAATGGCCTGGGCATATAGTGTTACCCTGTTCCGTCATTCCATCCTTCCGTCATTCTGTCATTCCGTCATCATCAGTTTCCGTTCATTATCTTAAGAACGGTTGCACAGATTCAACTCAAATTTGACATATGGATATGTCATGAGAAAATACAGGTCAAGTTCGAATTTGGTCATGGTTCGATGATTTTTGGCAGAGTTATGCCCCTTTTACTTTGAAAATAATATGAAATTTCAGTTTCCGTTCATTATCTCCCCAACTGTACAACACATTCTACTCAAACTTGACATATGGATATGTCATGAGAAAATACAGGTCAAGTTGGAATTTGGTCATGGTTCGATGATTTTTGGCAGAGTTATGCCCCTTTTACTTTGAAAATAATATGAAATTTTCAGTTTCCGTTCATTATCTCCCCAACGATACAACACATTCAACTCAAACTTGACATATGGATATGTCATGAGAAAATATAGGTCAAGATGGAATTTGGTCATGGTTCGATGATTTTTGGCAGAGTTATGCCCCTTTTACTTTGAAAATAATATGAAATTTTCAGTTTCCGTTCATTATCTCCCCAACGGTACAACACATTCAACTCAAACTTGACATATGGATATGTCATGAGAAAATATAGGTCAAGTTGGAATTTGGTCATGGTTCGATGATTTTTGGCAGAGTTATGCCCCTTTTACTTTGAAAATAATATGAAATTTTCAGTTTCCGTTCATTATCTCCCCAAAGGTACAACACATTCAACTCAAACTTGACATATGGATATGTCATGAAAAAAATACAGGTCAAGTTCGAATTTGGTCATGGTTTGATGATTTTTGGCAGAGTTATGCCCCTTTTACTTTGAAAACAATATGAAATTTTCAGTTTCCGTTCATTATCTCCCCAAAGGTACAACACATTCAACTCAAACTTGACATATGGATGCGTCAAAGGAATGCGCAGGTCAAGTTCAAATTTGGTCATGGTTCAATGATTTTTGGCAGAGTTATGCCCCTTTCACTTTGAAAATAATATGAAATTTACAGTTTCTGTTCATTATCTACCCAACAGTGTTACATATTTAACTTAAATTTGACATATAGATATGTCAAAGGAATGGGCAGGTCAAGTTGGAATTCGGTCATGGTTTGATGATGTTTTGGCAGAGTTATGTCCCTAATTTCACTTTGAAAATAATATAGATACATCTTAGGAATAAGCAGTTTAAGTTTGAATTTGGTCGTGGTTCAATGATTTTAGACAAACTTATCTTTCCTGAATGTTGGAAAAATTTTGAACTTTCAGTTTCAGCACTCATACTTTTAGCCATTATTTTGGCTACAAATATGCAATATGCTATTTTTAAAAGGTTAAGACTGAATAATTTCAGTGCCTTGAACATTGTATGAAAATGGTTTGTGTTAACATTGAAAAGTTTTAAGAGCTTTGAACTTAAATGAAAAAAATAATTAATGCACCATCTGAAATTTTGGCTGCATGCGGGGGCATCCGTGGCATGATGACACATTTCTAGTTGAACTTAAAATGCTCTTAATTAAAATTTTGCATGCAGCATCAATAAGGTATTCACTTGACTACTAATAAATCGCTTCAGGATTACAATTGGAAGTTTTATTTCCAAGACCCATAATTCTAGTATTGGCAATGACAGAATTATAGGCCTTTTTGAACTTAGAACATTAATTGGTTTAAGTTTTCCTGGCAACATTTCAGTTGAACATTTATCATAGAGATTCTGATTGTATTCACATGAAACTTGATTCATGCTTTTTTAGTTACAATACAGGGTAACTTTCCAAGACCCATTACTCTTTCATGGATTTTGAATGAAATATGGCCCCTTTGTGAACTTATAATAACAAAATTCATTGGCCCATGTCCAAGACTTATTTCATGTACATTATTATTTATTATATGATCTAAAAATAGCTGCAATCTCATTGGTCCAAACTGTAGTCAACAGAACTTTTTATAAAATCATATTCACTGGGTGAAGTATCATATTAACTGGCTGAATTGGATTTTCCAAGTTTAAAAATAGATTGAGACTTTTTCAATGACCATACACCGTAGACTGTTAATTACGTGTGTTAATTAAAAAATAATTGTTGCGTTTTGTTCTTTATGGCATATTTCTCGATTGAAATATCATTACTTTACTGTTATACTTAAAGGCTAAACCGCATCGATGAGTATAAACTTGAATTACTTTTGTATGCGCAGCGTTCGCGTAGTCGTTGCACGCCTCGCACGTGCGTCTTTTTTCAAAATTTGTACATGTATATAAGGTTGTACTTTTTCGTGATATTTTTTTTAATTCTTAGTCTATTCATATAATAAAACAATTATTGACTAGTGAGCCATTGAATATGATGTGATATTCACCGGCAGAATGTCATATTGACCTCGGCTACGCCTCGGTCAATATGTCATCTGCCAGTGAATATCACATCATATTCAATGGCTCAATAGTCAATAATTGTATTATATTTAATATAATATTTTTGTTAATTATTATGATATCCAGGATCATGTTAATTTTAATGTTTAATAAAGAAATAATAAACTTTTTATCCAATGTATTTATTACTAGTTTTAGATGCTACAAGATTCAGACATTTAATGCACAAAAGTTCCTCCAATAGGTAATTAAATGACATAAATTATATGCAAAGTTTACAGTTATAATAGGGGTACTTGAAAAATTATATAGTCCAGACTGAGGCCACAGTGGTTTCCTATGTAATTTATTCGAAATAATTTTGATATGACAGTACATGGGTAAGCTTGAAAGAGAAGGACAACTTTTTCAAATTTTTAAAACATTTTAGTTCTATTTCGTTTTAGATGTGCCAGTTTGGTTTAATTTGAAATGA
>NW_026852614.1:0-33248 GCF_026571515.1 Ruditapes philippinarum | reverse complement strand
GCCAGTAAATTTAATTATCATCACTAGTCAAGTAAATTATTTTTAATACTCTGACAGTAAGACAAACAAATCAAATTAAGTGGCCCCATCACATCTTAAAGAAAACCAGAATTACTTTTTCCGTCGTGACCTAGAATTATATGTAGTTAATAATTCCAACAATGTAGTATAAGGAAAACAACTAATTAACAATAGTTTCTTCATCTGTTCATCCGACCAAGCTTAATGGTAAAGTGGAAGGTGTCATTGATTTGCCAATAAAGATATTGTTTGAGATCTTATTGATAGAAAGATGATGTTTATCTTACATGTATTCAGTTGTCAGTGCTCGAAAGTGCATTTTCGCGTTTTAAAAACAATTCATTTTAAATAATAATTAAACTGTTAATTTTCCAGGTCAGGTTTTTCCACTCAAACCGATTTCACCTGGTGTTTGTACCGACTCTGACCCCATATTGTGTTCAACATTCGGTCGTCTAAATGGCAACGCATGCAGAGAACAGACTGTATTACTACGATGCCCATCGTCCTGCGCTACATGTGGTATAATTTATCTTTATATTAAAATTGATATACTGGTTTTATTCCCCTTTATTTAGAACGTAGAGATGATAATAATGCTAGATATAATATCAAAGTGTCTTAAAGTAGCCTATGTATATAGGTATGAATGTTATGCCTTTAAAAGTAAATTGTGCATCAAAGATATGTACATATATTTAAATATGCGCTTTTCCTTTTGTTGTTACAAATTTTCAAATGCATCATCTATATATAGACCGTTGTGTAATTAGTGAAATATCCGAACATAAAATTATATAATGTACTTCAGCTCATGTTGTATGGGGTTCCTGGCAACCTTGGAGTACCTGTTCGGCTAGCTGTGGGCTAGGTACGAGAAATAGATCAAGGACATGTCATCGGCGTTTCAACTTTGTTGGGACTTGTGCTGGACCTTCAGTAAGCAGCAAGGCATGTGAAGGACATAATTGCCCAGGTGCGTTTTCTAGAAGTAATTATATATAACGTTTTCTATTAATTATGCTCCCCAAAGGGTGAGCATATACTCGCCGCTTTGTCCGTCCGTCCATTTCTTGTCCGAGATATAACTTTGAAACAGCAAGAGGTGCCAATATGAAACTTTGCAGGTAGCTACATTTTATTAGGTAAATGTGCAGTACACAGGAACCATAACTCTGCCTTGTCTAATTTTGTTCATTTTTAGCTCGACTATTCGATAAGAATAAGTAGAGCTATTGCAGTCACCCGAGCGTCGGCGTCGGCGTAACCACTTATGTTAAAGTTTTTGTAATAGTTTAAATATTTTCAAAGTCCATTGACATATGGCTTTGAAACTTTGCACACTTGTTCACCATCATGACCCCAACCTGTAGACAGGAGGAGGTAACTCTATCAAGCATTTTGACAGAATTATGCCCCTTTTTCGACTTAGAATTTACGTTAAAGTTTTTGTAATAGTTCAAATATTTTCAAAGTCCATTGACATATGGCTTTAAACTTTGCACACTTGTTCACCATCATGACCCCAACCAGTAGACAGGGCCATCCTTAAAAAAATGTTTGTTTGCAGTAACCCGACCCAGGATTTTCAAGGTGGGTAGGTAGGTCGATTTTTTTTATTTTTTTATTTTTTTTTTATTATTGAACTGTACTCCCAAATAAACATGGAATTTCAAAATGCTGGACAATTTATGCTTTGATAATCTGGTAACAATTAATAAATTGACAAATGAATTCTAATTAAATAATACATACATTTTATTTCTTCTATTAACCTTTAAAAGAACAAAAACAAAGCACAAGGCATAATTTTCTGATTAAAAAAAAATAATTCTTTATCCAGACCATGAAAAAAACTTTTGAGTAGGGGCAAATTTTGTGAGTAGGTCGCGTTACTGCAAACAAACATTTTTTTAAGGATGGCCCAGGAGGAGGTAACTCTATCAAGCATTTTGACAGAATTATGCCCCTTTTTCGACTTAGAATTTACGTTAAAGTTTTTGTAATAGTTCAAATATTTTCAAAGTCCATTGACATATGGCTTTGAAACTTTGCACACTTGTTCACCATCATGACCCCAACCTGTAGACAGGAGGAGGTAACTCTTTCAAGCATTTTGACAGAATTATGCCCCTTTTTCGACTTAGAATTTACGTTAAAGTTTTTGTAATAGTTCAAATATTTTCAAAGTCAATTGACATATGGCTTTGAAACTTTGCACACTTGTTCACCATCATGACCCCAACCTGTAGACAGGAGGAGGTAACTCTATCAAGCATTTTGGCAGAATTATGCCCCTTTTTCGACTTAGAATTTACGTTAAAGTTTTTGTAATAGTTCAAATATTTTCAAAGTCCATTGACATATGGCTTTGAAACTTTGCACACTTGTTCAACATCATGACCCCAATCTGTAAACAGTAGGAGGTAACTCTATCAAGCATTTTGACAGAATTATGCCCCTTTTTCAACTTAGAATTTACGTTAAAGTTTTTGTAATAGTTCAAATATTTTCAAAGTCCATTGACATATGGCTTTGAAACTTTGCACACTTGTTCACCATCATGACCCCAACCTGTAAACAGGAGGAGGTAACTGTATCAAGCATTTTTTTTACTATCAAGCACTAAGAATAGTCGAGCGTTGCTGTCCTACCGACAGCTCTTGTTTACACTTTGAACTTTGTCCGGAACATAAGTCTGAAACCATAAGAGGTATCAACATGAAATTTTGTAGGTAGATAGATTACATTAAATAGAAGTGCAGTGCAAAAGAACCATAACTCTGCCTTGCATTATTTTGAGTCATTGTCCTTTGTTCATTTTTTCACTTTGAACATTGTCCGGGACATAACACTAAAACTAAAAGAGATATCAGCATGAAACTTTGTAGATAGATAGATCTCATTGAGAAGAAGTGCAGTGCAAAGAAAAGTAACTCTGCCTTTTCTGCCTTGGAATTATTGCATTTTAAACTTTGTCTGGGATATAACTCTTAAACTACAAAAGGTATACTTTTCTGTGTCCAAAACCTCAGGGAGCATCACCCAGTTCAACTGGCTCTTGTCTAAAGGTGTTCTTGATCTCACGGCAATGTGATAGGAATTTTATGTCAGTTGTTTTACCATTATTTTCATCAGTGCATCAAAATAATAAAATGTCATTTAATAGTGTAAACTTGTATAATTATTTTTAAACTTTACAAATCTTTTTATCATTAATGCTGCTTGCTTAAACTATTTCACTGTGTTTAAGTAAATGGTCGATGGTGTCATGAGACAAGAAATGAATGCGAGTTTGTCGGTTCTTATCATCCTGAGTATAGATGTGAACAAAAAACATACAAATCTTCTTGTTCCTGTCCATCGCCTCAAAATGGCGGTCTTCCATGTGATACGTAGATTCGCAAGACCAGTATAGCAGACATAGTCTATTTAGCAGGAATAAAATCTTATTTACTGTTCTAAACAATAATTTTTTGATTGATTGAAATAAAATTTATTACTCGTACATTTTATTCTACTTATGACTTATTGACACGGTCTTACGATAATTGTAATGCTGAGTGATATATGAGCATTATTTTTTGTTGGTAAAAAATTTCGTAGCCAAAATATTTAGTGAAATGGAAATCTGTAACTTTGCCTTCGCACTTATGGCATTTCTGGAATGTCTAATAGATGGAACACAAAATTAATTGGGTAAAACGTAAAATTAAAACATTAAATATCAAACAGTATCTTGGCCGAGGTTAGACTGGTTAACTTGCTTAATGTTTTTTTTTTTAGTTTTCGAAACATATAGTTTTAGCAATTGTCGACATAATAATTTCTTACAGCTAAGAAAAATCAAAGCACTGAAAGTGTTGTATGCGGTACGCCGCATTGAACTTGATGGGTGGCTTACCTTATAGGTAGTGTTGTGTTAATGAAAGCTGTTCAGTGAATTAATAATACATTTATTAATAACAAAGTTTTAGCCAGTTACAGCACAAAAAGACAGAAGAAATATCTTGACCTTCAATTAAGTTTATGTTTTTTTATTTATTACAAACAAACAATGTTGAATGTCAATCAGATTGATGCAAATAAAGAATTAAAATATATGTGTTTAAGATAACAATAATGAAGACAATTTTACCGATATCGATGTGTGTTTTGGAGATAATACAGCTACCCTGTTAGGCATTAATAATGTTATAAAATAATTTATGCAGATGTATTCATGCGCGATACTTCTGAACTCTCGATTCTCACTTCTTCACGACAAATACTTGATAAACATTTGTAAACATAGAAATAATTGACATATATTTATTTGAACAAGTAAAACAAAGTGACACAAGCAAAGCGTTGTTGCAAATAATCAAAAATATTTATTGATGAAAAATCTTAAATACAGAAACTGTTACAACAATATGAAAACCTCGCCATACATGAGGGCTGAGAGTGAACTATGAAATATTAATTAATACCTCATGACCCCCAGACTCAAGGGATTGACTAATTCTGATATATATATATATACTCGTCGTTCATTTGAAAATTCTTTGTCACAAAACTTTTGGAAGTCTCTATTTGAAATAACACGCAGAAATTGCCCGACAATCGGTAGATCGGTTTTTTCCCCAGTAAAGACAAAAAAAATCTTGTTACACTTTCTGTATTTTACCTGCTTAAAAAGCACTTTAACAACAAATATTACTTTTTGATTTAACACCCTATACAAGCTCATGGAATTTTCTTTATAAGAAACACGACGGCCATAAATATACATTTAGTTGCTTGAAATTTATAAAAACTCAATATATAATGTTGTGTATTCACCACTGTACTTTCGACCTAACACCATCGAAGATTCCTTGTTTCGTTATTTCAATTTTTTTCCATCATACATTTGATTTATCAAAATCGAACATTCGATTTTCATCATCGTATTTCCGGCTTTTCACCATTATGCAATTAAGTATCGTCAAAAAAGATGTTCATTTTATTGTCAATAGGGGTTGTATTTAAATGTGATATTAAAATTAGGCGCAAACGAAAACAAAAAGCGAAAAAAGCAACAAGGGCTTTGCGTTCTAACGGCAATATGACCAAAAGTGAACAGTTTGTATGTTTTTATTGGTTTTGTTTGGAAGCTTTATTTCCATTTAGTTCCGCTCAACATAGCTAGATATAACGTAATACTGAAACTTTTATAGAAGTATGAGCAACTTTTATATCTTTGTTAAGTTTTATTAGATCTATTATCTTAAGCTAAAAAATCTAGGATTGTGACACAAACAATAATGGAGTACAAATGAACACAAAAAGAAGACATTACAAATATTGTTTTTGTAGTTGATTTTTTTTTGTTGTTGTTAATTTATGTTATAGAAAAATAACGTAATACCAGCAGGGATCGGTAATGCATGAGCTTTTTAACATTGATAAAGTTTATACAACAAATGTAAGATGAATCTATAAACAATAAGCATGTTTTTCTCATAAAATAAAGCTGTTAATTACATTAACTATATTATCAAATCTAAAGATAATTTGCTGCAATGTTCCTTCAAATGTTAACATAGTATTCATCATAAAAAGCACCAAAGACTTTCAGTAAAAATTAAATTAAGATAAACAGACTCAATAACTCTTTACCCTAAAATATCCTTATTAAAATCTTTTATTACTTTGTATTTACTAGTAAAGTAGCAAAATAAACACTAATTAATTTCTTCTATTCTAAATAATCCCATTTCAAGTGAAAAAAGTGATATTGTTAGCACCATAAAAAGTTGTTATTTACTTTGGTATAAATTGAACAGAGGTGTGAAGGTGTGAAAGGCAACAAAAGACTGTTGTGTTTTAAATGAAAGATGTTTGCATTGTATTTATACAGTTGACTGGTTACTAAACAATTAGATATGACATGAATATATGTTGTAAATATTGTTTGTAAAAAGTATGTTAAAACTATAAAGTTGTAAATATGTTATGTTAACTTTAAAGTAAATTATGATTTTATTTCTTTGCTGAATAATATTTGCAATCATTTGTTTGACACTGTATTTATTCAAACTTTGATGAATATATAAAAGTAATGGTACTGATACTTAATTACTTCACCAAAAAAAGTACTGGTACTGCAGTACCAAGCTTAAATCTAGAACTGGTACTGGTAATGGTACTGTATAATTTGCCAAGTACTGGTACTGGTACTTAAGTACTACACCCTTAGTACTAATGCAGCTCTGTTAGTAAACCACAACCGTTAAAACCAATTTATGCTAGTTTTGCCGCCACAGTTAATTTCTCACAGTATAGATTTATTCTAACAAACAATAAGTTTCTTTAAAAAAAAGATACTCGACAGAAGTAAAATTTGTTATTGTGTTTACTACTACGTAAATTCAGGTAATAAAAGCGGTAATATTTTTTTCGTCCAATGGTCAGTTAGGATATTGAATATCAGAAACTGTTAACATAGAAAGAGTACCAAGAAAAAATTAGGTTTTAATCATATTATACAGGACTGATTTGAGAAAATGTGAATGCTAGGGGCCTTTTAAGTGCAAGTGGCACTTTGAGTGTTTTATCTGGACGTCCGTGGCCGAGTAGTTACGGTCGTTGACTTCAAACCACTAGCCCCTTACCACTGTGGGTCCCGAAAGGAACTTTAGAATCTTTCATGTGAGGAGCTATCCAACTAGTTTACAGAACGTCGGTGGTTCTATTTAGGTGCCGGTTCGTGGCAGAATTAATGCACGTAAGTGCACCTGAGGTCTTCCTCTACCTGGAAAACTGGTAACACGCCATATGACCTTTTATGTTTCGGTGCGACGAACAAACAAACAAACTAAATACGATGAAGGCAACTGCTAAGGGTAAATTTGATTTTAACTTTTAAGATGAAGATGGTTCGAAGATTTAGGATACAATATGAATTTGTAATGCAGTTATACAGCTCTTGTGTTTATGTCATCGCCGATTGTTCCTTAAACGTAACTCTGTAAGTCAGGTTTGCTTGATATACGGATAGAGCCTTACATTGTGAATTTTATCCTCTCGAATCCCACATAGTTAAGTTTGTAGGTATGTATATGTGGCGTGGGTTTATAAACAAAGCTGCATATTCTCATACATAAGTTGAAACTAACCATGCATAGATCATGGCGCTTTGACACTTGAATGAGATCAGCATTCACTGAAACAAATCTAGCAAATCTGTAGGGGATTTTTCCGGCAGGATTTGTAAGATTCTAGGTCTAGTTAAGTTATCTCGGGTATCACTGGTGAAATACATATAAAATCCTAACACTTGATGAACTTCCACACAGCAATGAATGAATGGTCATGATAACTCAAGTAATTGATAAGGTTTGGTCATCTTATTAGTACAATTACCGGCTTAGTTTATAGTAACAGTACTGATGGGAATCTAAGAAACAGTTCAATATGAGTCTGATCTAGCTGCCAGCATTATCAAATAACATAGAAAAAAAGTAAAGTGGTCGCTGCCCTAAAACCAAACATTGTAGCGATTGATCAAGTAACAAAGTACATCCATGAACTGGTGTCTTTTGAATCCTGGTCTACTCCTGTTTTCATGACATCCATATTAAGAAATATCATTTCAATTCCAATTTTCTCAAAAATACTGGTATTCAATACACCACTTCTGAGCAAACATGGAAAACACCACATGATATCATACAGAACAAATTATAAGACAACCTGGTAACGCAACGTCATAAATATGTTATGTGACATTATGTTGCAATTTCTCCTTATGAAAGTATCATCTCTGTCAGCGAAATATAGTATAAACTCTGAAAACCGGACCCTCTGAAAATCGGAATCCCCTGAAAACGATTTTAAAAGTCCTATATTTTCTCCTTATAAGTTCATTGACAAAATCCTCTAAATACCGGAACCTCAGAATTCCGAAAACCGGACGATCTTCCATGGTTACTTATGCTAAACATGCATGAAAATCCTCTAATAACTGGTCAGAAATAATTTAAGTGTCAACTTTCTGTGTATTTAATTGTTGTTCTTTTTTCAGAGTTTTTACTGTGTTTTAAATGTCAAGCCACCTATACGAGACATAAACATATGTATTTTGAAATTGTTCGTGTAGTGGAAGAAATGCTTTCCTCAGTTCATTTGGCATTAATGGTTTAAATAACATAAAGATACAAGTGTATGTAAATATTAAATGTAACATTTTTGAACATTTAAATTATCACCAATAAAAACTTCTAAATCTTGTCATTATATATGTAACAACTTTTCCCTCTCTTCCTTCAGATAATTGCTCAATGTTCGAAGTGTTTCGGGATCCTTACCTTTCAGGATATTTTCGGAGGTATTAAAATAATTTGGAAGCTTTCCGCTATCTAGGGTTCTGATTACGTCATCGATGCTATCAAAAAGGCAATTGGCAATGTTGGCATCGTGCCAATATTCCGGATCTGGATGTTTCTCTGACGCCCATAATATCGCGTGCTGAAATTTATTATGACTTTTCAATGTAATATTTAAAAAAAAAAGTGTGTGTTTTATTCAATAATTCATATCCGACCCCTTATTAATAGTATTCAGAAAAACATACTAGTTAATGTAGGTATTAATATGTACATACATGTATAGTGTTTGCAATTATTAAACTTATTACTGAAGTTATATGTTTCATTTAACCAATCTATGAATAAGAAAAACAACGACAACTCACTCGGAAGACGTTAAGATAAATTAGCATAGGGGCATAAAATACAATGTCTTGAAAATGCAAGATATGGCCATTTTATTTTAAAGTTTAACATATCATTACTACCTTAAATATGTACGAAGAAACCCCAGGAAGTCCGTTTTCAGACCTGGAACTGCATATTTGTGCATATTTTTTCAAGAATTTGTTCACTTTTCGTCGGCATCCATTTTGCCCGTCCATTTTATTAAGTAAATATTTCTCAACATTGGAAAACGAAAAAGCCCACAACTCATCTCCTTTTGGGACAATATGTAGCCCAGTTTTGATTGCATCCTCAATGGTATCCGCTGGAAAAGCATCACGAGTTTGAGGTCGTGGCCAACCGTAAACTGTTACTGGTATATTACATGGGAGAGACGCTGTGTTGTCAATACTTATATCATGGAAACCAGGTCTTCGGATAGTTAATGTTATGGCGGGGCCGTGTGCATTTTTATTGATGACAACATCTGAAAGTAATTACGTTTCATGTTTTTGCTGTTAACTACAATATAGGTACATTTTCTGTTGAACGAATAAGTAAGTACTTAAAAATTAATATAAAAAGTGCCGACATCTGCTTACAAGTAAAAGTGAAATAAAACAGAATTATTTGTTAGTTGTAAGTCAGTTAGCAAAATATGTAAAAATACTTTTGTGTATAACTGATGAAATATCAATTACTATATTCAACGAAATACTTCGTACACATCCCTAAGATTTTCGGTAAACTAACATGGATATGTCAAAAGTACTCCGCAGTGACTAGAAACTCAAAATTGTGTAAACGTAATGGTTTGTTTTCAGTTACATATTCATGTTACGTTTTACTGGTTACAATACTGCAACATCATAGCAGACGGTCTAGTTTCATTTTTTTTTTCGTGATATTTGTATACTCTTTACTTTTTGAAAATGTGTTTGGAAAATTGTTTGGGCGTGATAAATAACTACTTCTTACTTTCTTTGGACAATAAAGAATATAATAGATATGATTATGTGTTATCAAATATTACTTAATAAAGCTAAAAATATTCTTACTTTTCCAATCTAAATTTTCTATTGCCTTTTTAACTTTTTCATACAAATCTCTTTTAATTTCTCTTGCAAGAAGATTTCCTTTGTAGGTCTGATCTGCGTAAACTTTATTCTCCACAACATATACAGCTGCATATCCCATTGGAATTTCAAGGCAGTCGTGTCCCGCTTCAATTTGTCTTGCAATGTTCATATTATTGGCATTACCTGCCTTAAAGCAAAACATCTAATGATAATATTTTTATAAGTATTGATAACCTACATTACATTTAAAGTCAAAGTCTGTTAAGTAATAGAAAAAGCACCGAAACGCAAAACTTTCTGATTTCGACGATCAACAATCATGCTCAAGATAGACAGTGATTGCGATTACTTATACCTGCACTCCAGTTAACGCACTGTGCATGTATTCGTACAATGCATACGATTTAACTCTGATGCGTTTTCAATAGTAAAGTCTCCAAACTATTATGAAAAAATCAATTTGTAAATTGTATCACAAACAATTATTATACTAACAAACACTCAAAGAAATATTAAGCAGAAATACCGATAGAGGCATTAATCAATATTTTGTGTCATACTATTATATCAATAAAGTGTCGATATAAAACGATAATACTTGTCTCACCTTTTTATCTACCTGCTGGTATTTGAAAGAAACATAACCGCGCGTTTTCACATCCATAGGAATAGTTTTGCATGCTACGATAGTATCAAACTAATCAGCGTGTGATATTTTGGTCTTCGTGGGAAAACTTCCTGCTTTCTCTAAATTCGGATTGTATTTTGCACCGTCTTTCGATTTTGTTACTACATCCATAATTTTTCTAACAGTTTCTTCAGCTTTTGCCACTGCAGCCTTTCGTTCAGTTTTGTCTATTGCTATGTTGTCCTTATAAAATATATCCAGGTATTCCTTGACTCTGGGGCTAGCTTTAGGACTATGACCAGTATCCTTTTGGTGCTGTTTAAGTCTGTCTTCGTTACCAAAAGATTTTTTACAAATAAAGCATGTTTTCCTTGAATAACCATGTTTTTTAAGAATGTCTCTTTTATGGTCATCATACGCTCTGAAAAACTTAAATACTCGCCCGCATCTATCATCACAATAGACACATCACAGTCGTTTTTGGACGTCATCTCTTTCACCTGAGCTCAACAAGTCTTGACGATAATATTGTCTTTAAATCAACAATTAAATTACATATCCATTCAGCGGTGCAACTAAAATGTTATGAAATATCGATCCTATACAATTCCAATCCTATCAAATTTCTAATATCAGGTTAAATTCTATAAATAGAGAATGATCCGATACGTTTGGAACAATTTAAACTTTTTATGTTCAATGAAAAAAATATCGAATAAACTGTCGCTCGAGCACAATTAAACAATGAATCTATATTGATTCATCTGTGCAATCATGTTAAGACATTTGTCATGCACATTTTCAAATATAACATTTTAGGTTTAAAACCTATTTTCACTCATTTCACATTAAACCAGTGTTTGGTAAATATACACCAAAACATACCATAATTTGCTA
The DNA here is from genome assembly GCF_026571515.1 of Ruditapes philippinarum. Lineage (NCBI taxonomy): Eukaryota > Metazoa > Mollusca > Bivalvia > Venerida > Veneridae > Ruditapes > Ruditapes philippinarum. Next base: position 21,903 of record NW_026852614.1, on the reverse strand, counting down.
AAAAAGGTTTTCCCCTTTATAATCATAGATCCGTACATTACTGTTATCTGTCTAATAAGAAGTTGATAAAAATTCAGCACAACGTTTCTGCTAACCAGAAATACATGTCAATGTTTATGGTTCAATATATTGATATTCAAGATAATCACGTTAGCTCGGCAAATGGAGCGTCTAAGGGAAAGACAACCCCTGCAGAAAGAGCCAGTTAACCGGGTGATGCTCATCGACAGGAAAGTATACATCTTGTAGTGTCAGAGTTATGTCACGTACAAAGTTCAAAGTGTAAAAATAAATATAGGGCAATAACTCCAAAATAAGGAAAGGCAGAGTTATAGTTCTTTTGCAGTGCACATGTTTCCAACGAGATCTATCTACCTACGAAGTGTATTGTTCATATCTATTATAATTATTTAAGAACTATGTCCTGGACAATGTTCAAACTGTTAAAATAAACAACGGGCAATAACTCAATAATTAAGAAATGCTGAGTTAAGGATTCTGACACTGCACTTCTATTTAATGAGTTTCATGTTGACACCTCTTATGGTTTTAGAAATCAGGCCTGGATAAAGTTCAAAGTGTAAAAATGAACAAAGGGCAATAATTAAGAACTTAGGCAAGGAAGACTTATGGTTCTTTTGCACTGCACTTCTACCCAATGATATAAATCTACCTACAAAGTTTCATATTGATTATGTCCTGGAAAATGTTCAAGGTGTAAGAATGAACAAAGAGCAATAACTTCAAAATTAGGCAAGGCAGAGTTATAGTTCTTTTGCGTTGCACTTTTACGCAATGAGATAAATCTACGTGAATAGTTTTATGTTGATATCTTTTATAGTTTTAGAGTAATGTCCCGAACATGTTCAAAGTATAAAATGTACAAAGGGCAATAACTCCAAAATTATGCAAGACAGAGCTATGGTTCTTTTGTAATACACTTCTTCTTAGTGAGATCAATCTACCTACAAAGTTTCATGTTGTTATCTCTGGTAATTTTATAGTTATGTCCCGGACAAATTTGAAAGTGTTAAATTAACAAGGGGCAATAACTCTAAAATTAGGCATGACATTCAAAGCGGATGGTCAAAGCGACGACTATATGCTCACCCTTCGGGAAGCATAAAACACTGGTCCTCCGAGTCCAGGTAGTTATGCTCCGTGTTAGCAACCCAGACATGTATATAATGCATGGCTACAGAAACCGAAGCCGAGGACATTATGACATAAGAGGAGACTGAAACCATTCAGGAAATTGAACCCATGATTGATGGCAGTCAAACCTGTAACGAAGCTGCCAGACAGAAGGTGGATGTACTCAACCCAAAAGAAGTTCGCACCTTATATCAGACAGGCAAGTTAGCACAAGTCATAAAAGAGACAACTACCATTCAAATGCTTGAGGTCAGTAGAACATGATGGACTGAACGTGGCAACAAACATCTATCGTCTGGACATAAAATTTTTATTCAGAAAGAGTTGATGACCATCATAGCAGTAGAGTTGGTATAATTATAACAAAATACAAAAGCATTTGTTTACTGGGATTGAAACCATACAGTGATAGACTTTTGTCTGCAAGGTTTCATTCAAAATTTGCCAAACTATTAATAATAAGGATGAGGAGAAAGAAGCTTTCTTTGATCAATTACAAAAAGTAACACCAGTACATGATGTTTTACTTTTAGAGATGTAAAAGCAAAAGTTTGGTCTATAAATGAAGATAAAAAAGCATAATGGGAAGACATGGTTGTGGTGTAATGAGCAGTGGGATTAGACTTTTGTAAAGAAAACAAGCTAGTTATAGGTGGTACCATATTCCAAAATAAGGACATCTATAAACTAGCATGGGCATCACCAGATGTTCTTACAAAAAAGCAAATTGTCCATATTATAATTATTAAATCGAGGGAGACACTGCAAGATGTAAGAGCAGATGAGAGGTGCAGATGCAGGTACCGACCACATCTTTATGCTGTACAATATTCAAACTGAAACTAAGAAATGCAAGGAAAAGAGGGCAGAAACCACCGCAAGTTGATGTCAAATAGCTAAATGACCATATAGTAAGAAAATCATTCCAAATTGAAGTCAAGAACATATTTGACATCTTCAGAAATGAACAAATCTAACTATTGATAATTCCAACACCACCCCTGTAGAAGCAGGTATGGAACCACTAGGAAAAAATGGAGAAAGAAAGAATAATAGCTATCTTTAAGAACTTGGGAATTGGTAGGAAAGCGACGCAAGACCAAACAGAATATGTAAACAACAAAAACAGAACCGTTCAAAAATTAAAAGAGAAACACTCAGAAGAAGATAAAGAAAAGAAGAAAAGTGCACGTTAAGATAAAAGAGATTATGTTGACAAACTATCACAAGAAGCAGGGCAAACAGCCTCCAAGTAATACTGGGTACACTGTATAGAGTATCCAAACTATTGAGTAAAGGGTTGGCATCACTAGTACGTAAGCAGGACGGACAACTTGCATCTAACCTCGAAGAATAATAAGCATGTTTGAAACACCATTTTGGAAAAGATCTTAACCAAGGGCTACCACAATCAGAAGCAATTATTATAAATAGTGAAGAAATGTTAGACAAAGACATCAGTGAACCATTAGAGGAAGAAGTTAAAAGGGCTACCAAATCTCTTAAAAATGGAAACACGCCTGGATTAGATCAAGTGTATGCAGGACTGTTAAAAGCAGAAGATGCAGTAACACCTAAACTTCTAACAGAACTTCTTCAAAGAAACAGAATCGGCACCATCTGACTGGAAAATTGGTTTAATAGTGAAAATGCCCGAAAATGGAGATCTCTCTGATATCAACAACTGGAGTGGTACTTTCAATTACAAGCAAAGATATGCGCAAGATCATTTTAAACAAAAAAAACAGCAGTTGTTGATCCATACTTCAGCAAAGAACAAGAAGGTTTCAGATAAGGAAACTAATGTATTATAGATCAAGTTTTCACCTTAGACAAGTTTTGAAAAGAGTTATGAATGGAATGCTACCCTTTATACCAACTTCATATATTTTACAAAAGCCTTTGACAGCAAACACCGTTTGCTCTATGGAAGATTCTTTCACACTTAACACAAAATTATATCAATTATCCAGATGTTATACAGAGTTTCAAGCAAAAGTAATCTGTTCAAACCAACTGACAGACTGCTTCTTCATCCAAACAAGAGTGCCTCAAGAATGTCCTCTTTCTCCCCTTCACTTTACTTTTTGTGTAGACTGGCTTTTGAGATGCACAACAAAGGAAACAAACAGAGGAATATCATGAACCTTTGACCTTTTTCTAGCAGACATGAATTTCGCTAATGACATTGCTTAACTGACACAACGTTTCAATGATATTCAGCGTTTCAATGATATTCAGAGTTTCAATGATATTCAGAGCAAAACGGATGATGTAGTGAAGTTTGGAAAACAGATAGGGCTCAGAATTAATACAAAGACGACTAAAATCATGAAAACTTACAGTATCAGAGGAGGCAAAGTAAAGATTGACTATAATAAAATTGAGGAAGTAGACAGCTTTGTATACATTGGCAGTAAAATGTACACAATAAAATTTCAAAAGCCCGATTTGTCTTCATAAATCTCAGAAAAACTTCGAAGTTTCAAAACAAATATAATTGCTATTCTTCTTTATGGAGCAGAGTCTGGGAAGGTAACCAAAAACATTGTATATAAACTTAAAACATTTCACACTAAATGTCCATGCAGAATCTTAAAAATATTTTGTTGTGTGTTTCTAGTATGATTGTTATGTGTTTGTGGTATGATCATTTTGTGGTATGACTGTGATGTTTGTGGTAATGGTTGCTGTGTATTTGTGGTATGGTTGTTGTGTTTGTTGTATGATTGTTGTATGTTTGTTATAAGATTGTTGTATGATATTATTATGAGTGCTGTGTGTTTCTAGTATGAATGTTGTGTGTTCGTGGTATGATCTTGCACGTGGTATTACAGAGTTTCCATTATGGACTATTTTACTTTAATATAATTTTCCTATATGTGAATCCCTTACTTCAACCACTTGGCTGTTAAATAATGTACATTATAAAATTATATAGCTTTTTCTTGGAGAATAATGTCTTTTATAACTTACGAGCTAATTTTTTTAACAGATAATTAAAATAAACGAACCCTTGAACTTAAAGAATTCAATCTACTTTGTTTTATACGTGATTTTTTTTTCAGGTATTAGAGGTATCATCTTGTAACTTATGCTTTAAAGACATGCTATCGCAAACTTTTGTACTTTTGTAAATGGAATTGTCCGAAAAACAAATGAAAGCAAAACTTATACATTTTGGAAAAATTTTCATGCACTTTCTGAAGTAAATATCTGGGTTCTGTGTTTAAACATGTCGACAGAAACCCGAGCAATGATTTTACATGTAGCCAAGAAGAAAATCGTACGAATTCATACATTTTAGTATAATAAATACATGTTATATCAAATACATAATTCAATGCATAGATGTATTAATCATGAAATGCATAATATGTGTTAGATATTTTTTACACTGCTTACATGTTGTGTTGAATGTTGAATGTTGTATTATATATATGCTACACTGAATACATATTATATTGAATACATATAATAAAAAGATATGTTACACTAAGTATATGTTACATTAAATACATATTATATTAAAAACATGTTACACTTTAAACATGTTACATTAAATATATGTTACATTTCATACATGTGATATAAATTACATTTCATATTAAATGCATGTACATGTAAGACTACTTACACATTTATTAAATACCTATCATACTTAAGATATTTAGTACTAAAGAGTAAAACTAAATGCATGTTATTTTGAATACATGTTATTCTAGATACAGGTTATGATAAATACACGTTATATCAAATATATGCTACTCTTCATACATGTTTTATGAAATACATGTTATACCAATTACATGGTATACATAATACACGAATCACTAATTTTATAATAAAATAAAAATCTGAAAATTTAAATATTATACATTTTAGCTCAAAATATAGCGGCCTAATCCTACGTTTTCGATTAAAAAGTACTTAAAAACATATCCAAGACACGGGTATTTCAGAGATCACCTGGTTGGAAAAAATAGGTCTTATGTCACAATTACAAAATTTATGTATACAGTATAAATTGGTATTTTACCGGTTATCAATTCAGATTGACTATCAATAATGATTTCATATTTGGGTGTCGGTATAATGATATATGTAATAATCTTACCCAATCAAAATAAACATCTTCATCCTAACCCTGCTAAATATTGTAAATAGACCTGGTCAACTTTTAATTTTGACAAAACCATTTATCATTTTAGGGATAATTTCATGATCTGAATGGCAAATAGTGCACATCGTGATAAGACGGCAATAATATGATGGTTGATCTTCAATTGTACTGCGGCCACAGATAGAATATGTCGTTACCGGCAGACAAAACTGGCATAGTGTTCATTTTCTTTATTAAAAAAAGAAAATAAAAAAGGAGAATGAAGATAAAGCCGAATTGACTGCATTTTTTAAAAGATTGACTGTTATAATTGTGATTGACCAACAGTCGATATTAGAAATTGTTATGGATAAAACACAAATCTGCCTAAAATATAAAAAGACTGCCCCAATCTTTTTAAATTCTAGGTTACAGGGTATTTAGAGATTATACTTTGTACCACGTGACTTACTCGTGTTGGTCGTTCATGCGAATTTAATTGTAGAATTGATAGGAATTATGGCAAAATATCAACTTATTTTGTTTTGTGTTTTTTTCTCACCTGTTCACTCACTATTTACCATTTGACTGGCAGTATGGCACAAATGACAATAATGACAAAATAACATGTGAAAATAAAGGCGTTTGATCTAAAAAGAATAATAAAAATAAAATTACAACAATATGACACGGAAAGAAGTTCTTAATCCATCTGTTTTTAACAATTTAGATGTAAGATGAAACTCTATAAAAATGTTGATTGAAAAGTAAAATTTATAGCGTTATATAATTTCTCATATTTTATAATGTTACTTGAATAATCTATGGTTACGCAACAACACATTATTGTCGTGTTGTTATTGTATTTTACTGCGACGTTTTGTAGAATTCATATGTATTCAAGACAATGACGCAGTTTTATTTCTCAAAAATATATTACTTTTTTTCAAATTTATATAACAGTTTTAATTTTCTAAGAAATTATGAAGTCTTTCTGTTTTGCTCTTCGTCTTATATTCATGAAAATAGTGTATAATTTACTGATTAAGGCTGCAATAATTGGTAGATAGGATTTCAAAGTTTTACATCAGTTGCAATAAATAAACATATCAAGTTTTAGGGATTGTGCGTGTTGCATGCACATGTAAATGCATGGGGATACATATTATACAATAATCGTAACATTAGTGCAATAACTCATTAACTGCTATTAAATTTAGAAGGAGTTATTCTGCTATTGCATTAAGGTGGCAGACATTCCCACTGAAGTCGTCTGCGTATATATGCTTCTTTTAATACGCACATCACCGCATAATTATATATATTATATTATATATTATATTATTATAGATCTTAATGAAAATTCAATAAGAGGATATTTAAGTTATAATAAATATTCCGTGAGTTCGCTGTAGCGAAAAATAATTTTTTACTGTGAAAATGAAAATACGCATTTTATTTGATCGCTATTTCTTAGTATTTTATTTGTAAGTTTCTGTATAAAATATATTATTTCAACTGATGCTTTTTAAACCACTATCGAGAAGTACTATGATTTCACGTGAGTACACAAAAGCGCAGCAAACAATTAAAGGAACTCCACTGACGTTTTTTGACATGACGGTGCTTAAAATTTTTCGAGATTATTACTCCATTTGATGACGCTTTATACCAACAACTTATGTGCGAAATTTCAGATCATTACCTTGCTCCGTTCTTCCGGAATAATTATTCTTCTTGTGAAAAATTACCCAGAATTGAAAAGCGTTGCAACGCTTTTCGCTCAAACCGGGGTGAGAATAACGCAATCATACGATTTGCAATGTATTTCTGGGTACATTTCTTACTATCATATGTTCGCTGCATAATTATGACGTTAAACAATTTAATTCAGAGAAATATGTATGTTACATAATGATCGCATTAGTATCTAAAGTAGATAATAATTCTTTTAAAATGATCAATTACCCGCTTCCATGAATGTTGACCTATTTCCTTTGATTTTCTTTGACTTTTAGCTAAAATCCTAGCAAAAGAAAAAATGCATTATTAAAGAAACTTAGCCGACTGTTATTTAATAAAACAAATATTGACCTTATGTCGAAACTGACATCAAAAACCTTTATTGTTATGCATGTATAATGCTGTAAAATATCAATTGTAACATCAAAGTCATTGGTATGATGATTAACAATTAGCAGTAATTTTGGAAGAAAGTATTTTGTTATACATTAAAGGCACATTATGCCTCAGAAATGACTAAATATTTACATCAAACATGAGTTTCATAACGTTTCAATAATGGTTTTAGAGAATGTTAGATGGTTATTACCTGGGGAAAATAGCGCTTTATGTAAAATAATATGTCATAAAAGTAGGAAAAATAGTATTTTGACATCCATACAAATACTAAATTACTATAAATGTACTAACTGCTAAAAAGAAACAGAAGAAGGAGACAGTTCAGGTTATTTTCCAATAAGTATCTTCTCGGAAACTATTAAAGAATAAATGAAAAAAAAAGAATTTGAGATATAAAGATGAAAGCATTTCCTAAGCTTAATGGGCCTTTGATAGCATCGAATACATTTGTTAAAGATGACCGACATGTTTTGTATTGAAATTTAAAAAGTACTAGCATACCTAGGTTAACAAATTATTTTCGTAGTAGATTTTGCAAACCCTTTCCTTCCATTCAGTAGCTTTTAAATGTTTTGATAATATACAACAGTTTTTCAAAAGTCATAGTATTACACTAAGGTTTATGACTCGCTTATTAATAAATGAAAGTAAGTGTTTCTACTCAAGTTTCTGCTTGTGTTTAAAGTTACAAAAAGGGGCGACTGATGTCTCCTATACAGCTGGAAAAAGCCTCCGCCTAGTACAGCTGGAAAAAGCCTCCGCCTAGTACAACTGGAAAAAGTCTACGCCTAGTACAGCTGGAAAAGTCTTCACCTAGTACAGCTGGAAAAATCCTCTGCCTAGTACAGCTGGAAAAAGTCTCCACCAAGGACAGCTGGAAAAAGACTCCACTTAGCATAGCTGGAAACAGCTTCCACATAGTACAGCTGGAAAAAGCCTCCGCCAAGTACAGCTGGAAAAAGCCTCCGCCAAGTACAGCTTGAAACAGTCTCCGCCAAGTACAGCTGAAAAAAGCCTCCGCCTAGTACAGCTGGAAAAAAACCTCCGCCAAGTACAGCTTGAAAAAGTCTCTACCAAGGACAGCTGGAAAAAGTCTCCACCTAGTACAGCTGGAAAAAGCGTCCACCTAGTACAGCTGGAAAAAGCCTCCGCCTAGGACTGCTGGAAAAAACCTCCGCCAAGTACAGCTCGAAAAAATCTCCACCAAGGACAGCTGGAAAAAGCCTCCACCTAGTACAGCTGGAAAAAGTCTCCATCTAGTAGTGCTGGAAATAGTCTCCTGCTTGTTCAGCTAGAGGAAACCTCCGCCAAGTGCAGCTGGAAAATGTCTCTACCTACTACAATAGGAAAAAGTCTTCTCCTAGCATAGCTGGAAAAAACTCCGCCAAATACAGCTTGAAAAAGTCTCCAATCAGTACCAATGGAAAAAGTCTCCACCAAATACAGCTTGAAAAGTCTCCGCATAATACAGCTGGAAAAGACTCCGTATAGTAAAGCTGGAAAACAACTCCGTATAGTACAGCTGAAAAAAAACCTCCATATAGTACAGCTGGGGGAAAAAACTCTGTATAATACAGCTGGGAAAAAACTCCTTATAGAACAGCTGGAAAAAACTCCATATAGAACAACTGGAAAAAAACTTCGTATAGAACAGCTGTAAAAAAAACTCCGTATAGTACAGCTGGAAAAAAAACAACTCCGCATAGTACAGCTGGAAAAAACCTCCGTATAGTACAACTGGAAAAATCCTCCGCCAAGTACAGCTTGAAAACGTCTCCACCAAGGACAGCTGGAAAAAGTCTCCACCTAGTACAGTTGGAAAAAAAATCCACCTAGTACTGATTGAAATAGTCTCCACCTTGTACAGCTGGAAGAAACATCCGCCTAATACAGCTGGAAAATGTATCTAACTATTACAATTGGAAAAAGTCTTCTCCTAGTATAGCTGGAAAAAAACCTCTGCCAAGTTCAGCTTAAAAAGTCTCCACCTAGTACAGCTGGAAAAGTCTCCACCTAGTACAGCTGGAAAAAGTCTCCGTCTAGTATAGCTTGAAAAAGTCTCCACCAAGGACAGCTGGAAAAGGTCTCCGCCTAGTACAACTGGAAAAAAATCCACCTAGTACAGCTGGAAAAAACCTCCGTATAGTACAGCTGAAAAAACCTCCGTATACTACAGCTGGAAAAAATTTCCGTATAGTACAGCTGGATTAAAACTCCGTTTAGTACAGCTGGAAAAGAAAAAACTCCGTATAGTACACATGTAGTACAGCAGAAAAACCTCCGTATAGTACTACTGAAAAAAAAACTCCGTATAATACAGCTGGAGAAAACCTCCGTATAGTACAGCTAGAAAAAAAAACTCCGAATAGTACAGCTGGGAAAAAATCTCTGTATAGTACAGCTTTAAAAACCTCCGTATAGTAGAGCTGGAAAAAAACTCCGTATAGTAGAGCTGGAAAAAACCTCCGTTTAGTACAGCTGGAAAAAAACTCCGTTTAGTACAGCTGGAAAAAAAAACTCCGTATAGTACAGCTGGAAAAAAACTCTGCCAAATGCAGCTTGAAAAAGTCTCCACCAAGGACAGCTGGAAAAAGTCTCCAACTAGTACAGCTGGAAAAAGCCTCCACTTAGTACTGATGGAAATAGTCTTCACCTCCGCCTAAAACAGCTGGAAAATGTCTCTATCTATTACAATTGGAAAAAAGTCTTCTCCTAGTATATCTGGAAAAAAAACCTCTGTCAAGTACAGCTTGAAAAAGTCTCCGCCTAGTACAGCTGGAAAAGTCTCCACCTTGTACAGCTGGATAAAACCTCCGCCTAGTACAGCTGGAAAAAGTCTCCACCAAGGACAGCTAGAAAAAGTCTCCACCTAGTACAGTTGGAAAAAGCCTCCACCTAGTACACCTGGGAAAAAACCTTCGCCTAGTACAGCTGTAAAATCCTCCGCCAAGTACAGATTGAAAACGTCTCCACCAAGGACAGCTGGAAAAAGTCTCCACCTAGTACAGCTGGAAAAAGTCTCCACATAGTACAGCTGGAAATAGTCTCCACCTTGTACAACCGGAGGAAACATCCGCCTAGTGCAGCTGGAAAATGTCTCTACCTATCACAATTGGAAAAAGTCTACTCCTAGCATAGCTGGAAACAACTCCGCCAAGTACATCTTGAAAAAGTCTCCAATCAGTACCAATGGAAAAATATCAATACGATAACGAGAACGACACAGCAATAAAAATAGCTACGAAGGCGGATACAAGTAGAACAAATTTACTGTTTTATAAAACCGATAATTTTTAAGTTTTGTTCGGATATATCTTCATGACATTAAGTGTAAATGCATAGTTTCATATATTTCACTATTTATGTAAACTGAGGTTTAAAATGTTTTATTGAATATATCTTTTCCTAAAGGAATACCAAAACAAAGGCCGGCAACTACCCTATAATAGCAGACAAACGCGTGAAAAAATGGAGCCAAGTCACGTGACAACATATTGAAATGATGGTGCATAGTTTCTTAAAAGATCTAAAATATTGTTATCAAGGAAGAAATGAAATTGAATATAAAATTATAGTTTAAAAAAAAGATGGATTTGGAAGTTTTACTTAATAAGCTTAGTTGTGCGAAACAAAAAGATAGTTATGAGAAAACTCATGAATGTACCTTGTAAATCATAAAATCTAACATTGTATTTATATAATCTGTTTGAATTCTAGAAAAAGAATAACAAAAATTGATGTTTCGAAGTGTTTAAAAGTATCAGTGTATAAAACAGACAAGGAATTTAAGTTTTTGAAGATGGAATAAGAAATTAAGAAATAAATTATTTGAAAAGGAAGTAATTTTCCTTTCTAAAATTTGAAACGTGTTTCAAATTTGGGTAGAAAAGAAAACTTAAAGTACAAAAAAGTATATTTCTACTTGGTTAAAAATATTTGTTCTTACATAATGAAAAGAAAATAGAATAATAATAAGATTTCGGAAATAAAACAAGTTGTTGTCGGTTTTCTTCTTTCCTGATATAACAAAAATATTCTGATATTATATCGATTTTTTAGAACAAAGTAAATCCGTTAAAGTCAATTTCGTGTAATAAAGTTTAAGTTACATGTAGGGTTCGGACTATCTTAATAATATATTCTTCAAAGTTAAAAAAATAAAGTAATATAATGGCCTATGCCTTGATGTCAGGGATGAAAACATGAATGATTGGGTGCTAAAGAGAGATGAGATTTGATTGTTGGTAAGTATCATTATATTTGACCTTGATAACTTAAGATTTATGTAGATTTGATATTTTCTTTCTGTTTTTTCTTCTTCTTCTTCTTCTTTTTTTTTTTTTTTTTTTTTTTTTTTTTTTTTTTCTTTTAGATTTTTTGGTCAAGGCAGCCATCACAGTCATGTCGATGTTAAAAATACCCAATATGTTGCTTTTTGATAAAATATATGCTAGCTTTGTAATCTTTTTGTCTTTCTTTTTTCTAACTAGCTTGTATCACTCTAAAATAATACCTTGTTACAATAGTGTAAGCAAACGTTTTGTATTGTAATAGAAATGCGTATGAAAATGTTGATAAGCAAGTTGTTTTTCATGTTCTAAGAACATACTAAATTGAAAATACTTAGAAAAAACACTAGAATATATTTACGTCGTTGAACAACAAAAAAGAGTTTGCTCTATAATTGATATATAATACAATTTATAATGACATGTCAGTCTTTGTTTATTTTAAAAGCAATTGATTAGAAAAGAGAAAGAAAAAAAACAATTTTCCAATGTTGTGATTTAAATTGTTCAATAAAGTAAGTCCTAAATTTGAGACTTTTATCATTTAAAACAAAAATCTTTGTAATTTTTTTTTTTTTTTTAAAAGAAAACGTTGAAAATGTGTCCTGTCAAGCGACAAGCATAATGTAAGTGGGTTAACTATTTATAGGAAGTGTCGGCCGGCCTAAATCTTAGTTGGAGCTGCCGCGTCTGAGGGCGTTCTTCTTGCTCTCGTCGACGATAGACTCTTCTGAGAAGGAAAAGGCGAGAGCATGTCTGGTCCTTGCTGATATTCAGCTGTAGCTCTTCCTGCTTGCCATCCGGCTTCTGTTCCTTTCGGCGTCAGCCTGCCTGTATCGTATTGCGAGACTAGCCAACGCATTCTGCTGTATTCTAACAAATGCCAAATGCTTATTGAAGTTACGGGGGGAAATGCAGCATTTAAATCACATAAATTCTTGGAACATGAAAAAGTAATGATACACGCTTGCTTGGCAAATATACATTACGGCGAATTCAAGTTGTTATATAGGGTTAACGCACGTTTTTCCGTGTTATAACGTCTGCAGAGTCCCGAGGAACGGTTGGTGCCCGAGCCCGGTAGGGCGAGGGCTCCAACAGTTCCGAGGGACTCTGCAGACTTTATAACACGAAATAAACGTGCGTTGACGCTATTATAGCATAAAATTTTCAAACAGATTCATGATGTTTATTATATATAAAACACAAACATTAAATCCTTGTGCTTGAACGGTATTTATCCAACTATACATGTTTTACGTATGCGTTTTATTTTTTTCCGGGGCCAACAACTTGAGAACCGAACGAAATTTCAAATTTTAATTGATTTAACAAAGTTTAACTTTGGAGATATAATAACTTATAGTGCTGCAAATTCATAGGGTAAAATGACACCGAAGTGGTCTATGTCAGCCAACAGCAAGTTTTATATACCAAATTGTTCGTCTTGGTCTGTAGTTTCCGGAATGAATATTCATTTGGTTCAAGTCCGATGCGTAGCTTAAAAATCCAAGATGGCGTCAAAGATGGCCGCCAAATCCCTAAATATTCTAGAATATTAATATTTGCTCATATTTGTTTCCGCTTTTGTATTTCAAGTGAAATTTTTGCATGGAAGATATCACTTTAAGCGTTTTATACGAAGAGATTTAATTTTATTTGAGAAAACAGATTGCTTTTTGCTTTTTTATACGTAATTAAGCAAAATAATGCTAAACTTATGGGTTTTTGCTATGATACTCTTGTCTTAGCTTAAACAGAGAAATATTTATCACTTATTTTGTTATTCCACTATTGTAATGTATTCATGAGAGTAATGCTTTAATGCATTCATATCATATCTTAAGAAATCTTTCTTTGTAATTATGCAGTAAGACATATAAAATGAGAGGCGGTACATTAAAATAGTTTTTCTAAGTAAGGTTGTAACTGGTACTTATTTGTTCTATCAATTATTTCCCCAAATTTTGTGCTTCTGTCAAATTATAGCTTCTTTAGTGCAGTCCATGTAACTGATTAACATAATAAACCAGGAATATGACAATTTGCTTCTGGTTATTTAATGAATTATTGTTCAAATCGTACCCCACCCACTATGAATAAAAATCTAAAGAAACTCTGACCCCTCGATTATACTGATTATATGGAATGACAATATTTACGTAAGTTAATAAACATAAGGTGATTTTCAAAGTGTGATACTATTACAGGTATCCTGTCAGATCTAAAAATCTGTTCAAAAATGTGTTAGCAATTTAATAAGCATGATTTTGTTGTAAGTTCCTCTAAGGATTTGAAAAGTTCAATATATGCAAAACAACCTCTGCTCATTTATTTATATGTTACAGACCTTTTTATGTCAAATGAAATGTAATTTATTTTTTTAAAGTTTCTTAAATTGACTAAATAGTCATTTAAAAAGTTTGATATTTTATCTACATAGATCATTACTCTGTTGACCTTCGGATTCATGAAACATGCATATTAGTCGGATAAAACATAATATTTATATGAAGATAGTAAAGCTTGGCTTTATAATTGTGTTTGTGTTATTTAAATTCCTTCTATTTGACCTTTTTCGAGTTGTGTGGTTCTAGTATTTCTTTTTAAATAGTGTATAATAACCCTTTGGATAAATAGTGTATAATAAGCCTTTGAATATGTTACCTGTTTTTAAAGATTATATTTTGACCTTTGATCCCGTTATATAAATCCATTTTATTTAGTTTCACCCGTTGTTCTCTATTTCCTGTGGACAATATGTTGTATGTCGTGAAATTGCACGGACATTTTACATTGAAGATACAATGAGACGTGTCTTCACTTCCTTTAAAAGTGTACCAGTTTATGTAAAATTGAGAATTCTGCTTAAGCCGGTGCTAGAGGGTGTGGATGGTAGGTAACTTGCAATTACCACTACCGGTATGTTCCTATATGACGACACAGTGTAAATAAAATAAATTCCCGCCAAGTAAAATTCTAACAATTGTTATGGTTACATTAGACGAAATAAATAAAGTACATACATGATCGTGTAAATATGTACAATTAAGGTACAGCCTAATTACCATAACCAAAGTACTCGATGCCTTAAAGGAAGGCAGAGCAACAAGAACATCAATTACCAAGACAGAAGACGAAATTAAAACAATTAAGAACGCACAAAAAAAACGAAAATGTTGCAGGCTCGGTTTGATTTAGCCTGTTCAAGAACGGCACTGTCAAGTGCAAACTACAGTACACGCCCCCTAGCACCGAATTAAGCAGAATTCAACATTCAAATCATGGTTATGGTGAACTTTTGGATTAAGAAACAACCGCAGACGCGCTTATAATGTGGTTATCATGGAACACGTTAGTGTCATTCCATAAAAAGCGGCGTATGGTCCCCAAGTACAAGAATGTGTGTGCCCTAAACAAGAAAACAATGAGCGGAACTAAATAACATGGAACTTTGAAAGGGGATCAGAGGTTATGAAGCCTGCATGCCACAGATAAGCTGTCATCTCCACATAAATCAGGCCTGCTTATACCTAGACGTAAAAGAGTTTTTAAAGTACAATTAAATTTTAAATATATCTGAATTACGACGACAGGACTTTGTAAAATATTTACGTAATTTATGATAGCGATAGCCTTGTTAAAGAAGTTTGCCAGTAATAAATAAATTGCGTTCATTAGAATCATCCGCACGACAGCAGGCCCAGGCAAATCTAATTATCTCAGAAATATATATACCCAATATGATGTTGCATGAAGTACATGTGAACAGTTAACAACGTGATTTAAAAAAAAACAATTATCATAGATTTTAGTTACTATCTTATTGTTAATGATAGAAATGTTTAAATTTGAAAATATTAAGAGTTTGTTTTATTCATTTTACGTTCACTTAGATATATTTAAGATTTCACTTGATCAAATTTGATTATTCATGTTAAGGATATCATCTAGGTAGCGGTAAGTGCTTTTAAATGCAACGTATAGCTTCCGGTTGTGAAATAGTAGAGAGACTTAACATAAAATCCCTCTAGTAACAATATAAAAGTAAACTAGAAATGTGTCCATAGGACACGGATGCCCCCACACGCCATTGCTCTGTCAATCTTATGACTCTAGGTAAAATATTTTTTGGACTACATGTGCCACAAGTTGAAAACTAAAAATCAACAAAGGGCCATAATTCTCTTAAATTTGGTCGCAGCAAAAATTCCTTCCTTTACTACCATCTACACATTAAGGTTGTTCATCCCTGGAAGTTTAAGCAAAATCTGCCATCCGGTTTAAGAGGAGTTGCGTTCACAAAATTTCTACATAGTATATAGTGAAAAAATCAACAAAGGGCCATAATTCTGTTAACTTTGGTCGCAGCAAAAATTCCTTCCTTTACTACCATCTACACATTAAGGTTGTTCATCCCTGGAAGTTTAAGCAAAATCTGCCATCCGGTTTAAGAGGAGTTGCGTTCACAAAATTTCTACATAGTATATAGTGAAAAAATCAACAAAGGGCCATAATTCTGTTAAATTTGGTCACAGCATAAATTCCTTCCTTTACTACCATCTACACATTAAGGTTGTTCATCCCTGGAAGTTTAAACAAAATCTGCCATCCGGTTTAAGAGGAGTTGCGTTCACAAGATTTCGGGACGTACGGACAGACGTACGGACGGACACTCGGACGGACAAGTGCAACGCTATATGCTCCCACTCTGTGGGGGCATAATAAAGTAAACTAACATGTCATTGGCATTATGATTGTAAAAATCAGGAAAAGAGAAGATCCTTTGAGAGCAATTAAACATGGCAAAATTGATAATTCAAACTCACTTTGATGGGGTCTGCTCATGAGAGACCATATCTCACGTCTCTTAGTACCGACTAAGTAGTATCAAATCCTCAACTATAAAAGTTTTGCAATCAATGATCCCGAAAGACCAAGTCATCCGGTTAGCTCAATAGGTAGAGCGTTGGACTGTGAATCGGGCAACCCGTGTTTGATTCCCGGACGGGGCAGGTCACTTTCGTTGTGATTGATAATGAAATAGTTTCTACGGTTTTTCGCACTGTACCACTTCTCTGCTATGTACAGAAGTTTCAGTTCCTTGCAAAAGTGAAGGCAACTAGTACTGGTAAACTGCTTGACAGCCTGCCCAAGAACGATGCGTTGGTTGAACTGTGCTCTGGTAAATTCAATATGGTTACTGCCGTGATCCGGATTGAAAACTACCGACACAAACATCACCATCCCGAAGGACCTATTATATAACACTGTTAACCTGCTGTTGCAGACTCGGTTTGATTGAGCTTGTTCATGGACGGTACTGAAAAGTGCATGTTACTCTACGCTCCCCTAGCACATAGTATTACTATCAAGTACCCGCCAGGGAAAAGATTAGCTATTTTCGTCCAAGTGAAAGAGCTCTTCTTAATTCCTCCCATGAAGTTAACAACAAACTTGAAACAAAATGCTCAAAATCATACACAGGAGCTGTCAGTAGAACAGCGTGCTCGACTATTCTCAGTGCTTGATAGTAAAAAAATGGGACATAATATTGTAAAAAAGCTTGATACAGTGACCTCCTTTGTACACAGGTTGAGATTATGATGGTGAACAAGTGTCCAAGGTCTCAAAGCGATATGTCGATGGAATTTTGAAATTATCTGAGGTGGTACTGCAAAGTTGAAAAACGGGGCATAATTCTGTCAAAATGCTTGATAGACCTCCTCAAGTGTTCAAGTGGAGGGCATGATGGTAAACAAGTGTGCAAGTTTCAATGTCATATGTCAATGGACTTTGAGATGGTACGCAAATTTTAACGCCGACGCTCGAGCGACTAGGATAGTTGTCCTTAATCGTCTCAAAAAACGCCAAATATGGTTCAATTGTAGATTATAATATGTTAAGCCAATGCCTTAAAACAAGAGCTGCATGTCAGACAGCACGCTCGAATATTTAAAATCAACAGCCTGCATAATAAAGAAATTCTCTTATTCATAAAGTAGTATAACTCTTTGAAATAAAAACATGTTAGAGGGAAGTAACCTACAATAATGATGGTTGTGGAGATTAATCTTGTCCGAAAAAGTCTGTAAGTTAATAAATAGATATTATTATTTCCTAATAAATGCTTAGCTTATTGGTCTTGAACAGTGACCTTCAAGTAAAATCAAAATCACATTTGAAGACTAACAATGAATGTTTATGGCTAAGGAGGAACAAACTTGCAAACAAATCCTTAACAAAAGGCATGCACAATGTCAACGCAAATACCGAATTGCAGGTCAGTAAATTAGTTCCTTATTGTGTGCATAAAACAAATAAAAGAGATATTTAAACATTTAGACACACATGCAGGGCATTTTCTATGAAAGGTAAGATGTCTCATCAATAACCAATTAAATAAAATTGTTAACTTTTTTAACATCACTATTATAATATAAAACTAAAAAGTATTTAATTTAAAGTTGACTCTCCGTTCGTAATACCCCACCCACTTTGTATATGAATTTAGATCAATAAAACACATTTATGGCATAGTTCGCTTATTTTAACTTATTCAAAATATGTGTAGATATAGTTTTAAAGATGTATTAAACTAAATCATGAATGTTATTCAGTTTAAACAAGAATAAAACTAATAAGTTACACATATTCAGAAAGCACACCCAGTTTGCAACATATTTTTTTCTTCTTTCGTTTAAATTAGGCGATGAAAACTAGAAAAAAAATCAATAAAGTCAAAATTTATAGCATGAGTAAGTTGAAAAAAAGAAATTTTATTGCAAAATTTCAATTGATTTACAAAACTGAAAAAGGAAATAAGCCAACGTAAATATACTATAATATTTAGGGATTTGGCGGCCATCTTTGACGCCATCTTGGATATCTTAGCTTCGCATCGGGGTTGGGCCAAATGAATATCGATTCCAGAAACTACAGATCCAGACAAACATTTTGGTATATGAAACTTGCTGTTGGCTGACATAGACCAGTTACCCCTCTAAATAGGCTAGTAATATGGGCTGATTTGCAGCACTATTAAGAAAAACATAACATTACTCTACCCAAGACAAAACAGGCGCCTCAGAAATTCCTAGAATGATTACAGATTGGCGGTAGGAAAAAGATCAGTGACATCAGATTCAATTTCAGAATCGGTTTTTTTAAGCACGCAAGTTTAAAAAAAAATCAGGCATAAAAACATTATTCTCTCAAAGAAACATACAGAACATTTATCAATATAAACGTCAATAAAACAACGTTTTCTTATATTCATTTTGTGCTTTCCATTTTTGTAAGTTAATCGGGGGATTTTAAACTGAATGACAGATTCTATTTGTTTACACTGACAACTGTCCGTTTCTAACAAAGGGCGACAACCAAGATAAAAGCGGCGATGTCTATACGCCTTATTGCCGGCATACATGTAATTACTTGAATACTGCTCGCCGCTATGCGACTGAGGCCCTCGAATTAATAATTCCAATATAACAAGAGCGCATGACTCAGGCAAACAGGCCAAATCGTCATTTTTTGTTTGTTTACTGGGCCCTCTATGTATTGCGCATAGGTAAAACCGGGCTATAACAAGAGCGCGTGACTATGTTAACGCATGGTTTTGGCCCCGTTATAACATGGGCAAAAAAGGGAAAAATAGCCGATTTTATGCTATAATATACAAAGGGAAGTGACTATGCATCATCGTATTATTTTATGCTATCCTGGTAAGTTTTATAAAACTGCAAATAAAAAAACAAGAGCCATGTCAACATGGCCATCCCCCGCCGAATGTGTTTGCTCATTGGAAGAATGTATATGTAGTAGAGCAGAATAATTCCATTTTAAGAGGTCTTTTGGTAATGAAAACTGATGACTATAGTGATTACAGATTTGAAACCTATGTGAATACTGATGGCTGAATATAACAAAGGGCAATTACTGAAAAATAATGTAGGGTAGGTTATCATTCTTGTGTGCTGCATCCCTCCTCAGTAAAATATATCCACCTATGAAGTTTCAAGTTGATACCTCAAATACTTTTTGAGAAAAAAATTGAATTGAAAAATTAAGTATGAAAAATAACAAAGGGCAATAACTCAAAAATTATAAAAGATAGAGTTATCATTCTTATGCACTGCACACCTCCTGAATTAGATCTATGCACCTATGAAGTTTCATAATGATATCTCAAAGGCCTTTTGAGTTATGCTCTGGACAAAAATTAATTTTGAAAAATAAAAAATTGGCAATAACTCAAAAATTATGCAGAATAGAGTTATCATTCTTGTGCACTGCACTCCTCCTCAATGAGATCCATCCACCTATGAAGACACTTGGGGTTTGGAGCTCAAAACGCCTTTAAAATCCAAATAAAATGCATATTTGTCAATCCCAGCATATGTACTGATCATATATATCAAAAAATCTTAATATAAGCCGTTTTGAAAAAAAAATTATATTTCAACATCTATAATAGCCTGTTTAACAAGATTGAGCAGATAAAATATAGATTTTCGAAGTAACTGTCACAAGGCACATAAACCATTGTCATATAAAACATGCTTTAACTTTAACAAAGAATCATGTAAATCTAAAAACACTTGAGCATTGCCGTTAATAATAGCAAGGTTATAGTATGAATGTTTATAGACTTACAGAAAACAAATACTTTCAATAGGCCTACATTAGTATTACCGTGTCCCTTTAAATATTTCTAATGTCTTAGCCCGAAATCGTGAGCTCATTGCCACATAAAAATACGGATTCACTGACAATTTGATGCAATACAGGAGTTGAACCATCAATGCTATTGTTGTTGAAATCTGACTCCTGTCCTTGTCCATACTGGTCCACACTGCTGACGTTATAGACCGCAAAAGTGTACATATCACATAAAACATGCTTGCAAATGCCATGATTTTCGTCGTAGATTTAAGCTTCGTTGTTCGGGTATTGTTAGCTGGACTTGGAACACTTTTACTTCTTGTATTGTCAGTTTGTTTAGACACTCTATCATGAGAACAATGTCTGTTATCTATTCGAGATGTGAGTGCACCTTGTTTTTCCGTTTCTGTTTTATACTCGTTCCCGCATTCTTTTGAACAAGATCCAGCTTGTTCAGATATCGCAAACGCATTTTGCCTCGTCTCCAAGCTTACTCTATCTGTGCATGAAGCTCTCTTCATTGACTCAATTTTTGGTACTCTATTGAATGTCTCCAAAGGCACTGTGTTTTTTGAAGTTGATGCCGATGTCTGTCCGGTGATTTTTTTATTTGTAGTTGAATTTTGCAGTTCAAATTTATTGTTTGAGTTAGACTTGTGATCCTTTGTAGAATTAACCATCAATGGGGAGACCCTTTTCCGTAGACTTTGCATGCGTCTATACACTAATATGTACGTTACAGAAACAAAAACAGAAACGGTAATAATGATTAAGCCGCCCATGATCTGTTCAAATTTTGAAAAAGAAAGTTTATACTTTTGAAATACGCATTGTCCGTCTGCGTCTAGGCCACTTAAGAATAAATGATGAAACGTCAGCACAGCTGATATAACTGCAATAGCGATACTTGCACGTTTGGCTCGTGCTGTCGTCAGATATACAGAATGCGGACGGCATATTTTTGTATAGCTATCAAATCCTATTGCTGCAAACATTAATGCAGATGCCAAGTATGTTAGAAAATGAACATAAGTATGAAGCTTACATCCAATAGTCGAGCCAACGTATCTCCATAATGAGGTAAAGGCGAGAAAGAAAACGGGGATGTTGAAGCTCAAACTTACAACATCACATACAGCTAGAGCCAGCACAAACCAATCTGTTGATGATTTATTTTTTTCTTTGGTCTCCACAATTATCACCAAAATATTTCCCGGCAAACCAGTCAAGAAAACCAACATAACGTAAATTGCGAGATAAATTCTACACCACTCGGGAACCGCCGCAATTTCCGCTGATATTTCAAAACTGTCATCTGAACTGTAATTTAACATATCGATATTTGTACTAAAAAACTTTTGTCAACAAATATAAAAATAAAAAAAAACAAAGTTCCGTTTTGACAAATAAATAGTATCGAATACAGAAGAATTACTCGCCGACTTTACAAGCGTAAATGCATCTATGATTTTATTGTAATGCGTCACACAGCGCTTCCCTGATAAATTACGGCGAAGGAACGTGATTAACTGATATATATGGTTTTAC
>NW_026852613.1:0-17322 GCF_026571515.1 Ruditapes philippinarum | reverse complement strand
TTTACAGAATTGTTATTATGCATTGTAAGTAATACGATATTAAAAATATATGTTTAAGGTATTGAAACCGAAAATGAAATGTTTCATTTATCATTATGAGAGTTATAAAATTCCAAAGTAGCAAAAATACATTTAATGACAAAAATCTATTTTTTAATTTAAAAACGATTTCCATATAAGCCGAATAATTACTAAAAGCGGGATTCTTCACGTTGCTTAAATCTGCATGCCACCAGAAGAGCCAAACTATTTAAAGAAAATCAAACCACTCAGACTTTAAGAAAGGTAAAAAGATTCAATATTCAAGTAATAATTTCTATGTAAAATGCTACTAAAGTGCCGAATGCAATGTGTAAGTAATCATTACTTTCTTTATTCAATTTGACTTTATAATACTTTGCTTTTAAATACATATTCAAACTGTTCATAAAAAAGCATGAATCTTGAGGCGTAATGCTTGAATGGTCACACCTGTCAATGTTGAATTATTTTATCTAATACTCAGAGTAGATGCATAAAAATTATATGTATAATAATATTTCTGAAATATTACGCCAGAAACTGCACTGTAAAACGAAGAATAACCTCTCTCGTATTTCTGAATTATATATCCTGACAGACATGAAGTAATTATATATATGAATATTTCACACACAGTGAGCTCTCCCTTCCATAACAAAACTGATAAAGTATAGAATTATTAGATGTAGATCTAGAGTGACACAATATGAATGTAACATATGCACTATAGATTACAAATACATTTTTAATAAAGATTCAAGAAGAGATATTGATGTTTCTGATTGTTAAGACTAAATTCAAAATGTCCCCAGTTTTCATTTAAAAATGTAGAATTCTGCTTAAGCTGATGCACGTTCCAGACATGCCTTCTTCGCATGTAGGTATGCGAACTCTATAATTATAGGTAATATATTAAAATTTTTTAGTTATAAAATAGACCTGTTATAAAAGACGGTAACTAATATAAACGTCTTGGCCAATTTTAAAATAAGTGCTTTTTAATCATTAAATTTTAGAATTCTTAAACTTAGTATGGGATTGCCCCATCTTTCTCCTATGGCAGAGGTTGTACGTAGAGACTACCCTGTCATGGGGGATATGGTATGCACATAAACACATGTACGGATATAACAATAAGTAAACAAGAAAATCATTGATGCAAAGCATCAAAGGGCGACGCCAAAAGAATTTGATCCAGATTTGCACCTAAATACTTAACAAAAGATGTGTACTTTATAGCAGTACCATTACATGTGACCTGGAGGCTAGGGCCAGTTTAAGTTGAAACTTAAACCAAAAAAGAATAGACTCTGTCTTGCCAAGATGCAAAGACAATTTATAGTCAATTAAGCAATCTTATAAGACTCATGCTATAAGAAAGAATTTCTTCAGATTTATTTTATGAGACACAAGGATTCCTGAGTCATCAGCATATAATCACAGGCACGAGTATCGGACCTGGGAAGAAAAAATATGACCAGATGACCAGATTGATAAAAAAAAACTGTGTTGATAAAAACCAAAAAAAAAAAAATGTAAATAATGATCCCCTTTAAAAATATACTATCAACTTGAAGTATATCTTTAAAGGGGGTCATTATTTACATTTTATTTTGGTTGTTGACACTTTTAATATAAACACAGGTTTTTTATCAATCTGGCCATATTGTTTCTTCCAAGGTCTGATACTCGTGCCTGTGCATTATAATAAAAGCTTACTGCTTAGGATTGAAGACATGTAATTGACATATATTAGACATAAAAGAGGACCTAAAATGAACATCAGGGGGACAGCATAGGTACTCAGAGCAGTAGTAGAATGAGTACCAGCCACATCAACCAGCTACTATCAGAGATAATACTTAAACCATGTAAGAATGTCATTATATATGGCAGATGCTTGAAGTTTCATGAAGAAGAAGAAAAACAACTTCTTCATGTGCAGTATAGTGTGTTCAACTGTATCAAATGCCCTTTGTAGATCTAAAAGTATCATGCAATACTGCCTTTTGTCCATTTCAAATAATGCAATCTGTTAAATGAATCAAACATGTGTCAATTGAAAAACCACTTCTAAACACTGACTGAAACTGCCTGACCATGACTCGAACCCATGACTTTCAGAAGACCAACTGAGCTATCCGGCCTGCTACACATTTTCTCTTTAATAATGAAACAGTTTTAAACCACAACATATTTCCCCACTATATCGATTTGTGTTCGTGAATTTCTTATGTTACAGAGCATAGGAAATTGAACTCATGCTTATATGCAGTCACAGGATGAGAAAAACTTTTGAGCTTGACCAGAACTCAAACTGTGACCAACATAAGAAATTTTATGAAGGCTGATTTGTATTTTGCATCAAGGGCACCGGGCAAAAACATGAAAATGCAACAAACAAAACCACTTTTGTGGTAGATTGTATTTTCATGTTTTCATCTGGCGCCCAGTTACTTTTTGTACTATGTTGGTTTTTTTCATGTGGCACAAATCACCCACTATAAATTTAGTGCACAAATTTATTCAAGGGCAAGTAACAATCTACTCTATGTACAGTCTGTTTGTCGGGTTGACTCAGGAGACCTGGAGGTTTAGACCGGTGTCCCTTCATTACAAATAGATAAGACAGAAGCTGTCCTTTTCAAACTATGCACATGTTAGAAAAAAAAAATAGAATAACTATTCAGAATATGATTTTTGAGACTTTATTAATTATATTGCTTGATCCAAGTTTAAGGACATTTTCAATCAATACATGTTTTATCATTTATAACTTTAAATGAAAGTCTCATCCCTTTAATAATAATGACATAACTGTATCTCTTTAAAATGCAGAAAAATTATAAGTCTCAACATATCAATATACTACTGTCTAAGATATACATGTATGCACATAACATTAATAATTCCCAGTTTATATTAAATAAATATGAAATCCTAACATTAACATTAACATGCTTTTGATGACCTTACAACTGGTGAATTATATACAACAAAAATAGTATTATAAGTAATACCTAAGATAGACAGAAATGAACAAATAATTTAGTAAACATGGGTTACTTCCCCTTACAATAAAGAAAACCTGAAACCCAAAAGAACACCCTAAACAGCAAAATTATGAAATGCTGCAGGTTCAGTTTTATCAAGCCATGCAAATTAATGGTAAAGTATTCATAAAAAAATAGATGGCCATGTGTCAGCAGTAATTGCAGAAAATCGGATAGCTTTCAACATCCGGATACTGGTGCACTTTGTAAAAACAACCATTCTGCGCAACAGATAAATGTAATAAGAATAAAATCAATAGGATAATCGTTTACAACAGTTCCATTACCTATCCTTATACTCAATTGCAGGTGAACTTTCTTCTTGTTGGAAAATTTTGAAAATGTATAAATGAATGAATGAACTGATACGGCCTCAATCTAGACCACAACGATATTCGAAATCCGGGTTTTAGTATTGTCATTAAAACTAAGGGACAAGCTGTTAAACTTAACCTGCAATTTCGTGAAAATAATATCACAATGCACATGCTTTTTACATAAAGTTATTAAATACAAATATAACAACACATTTGTTCACTTGATTTTTACGAATCAAAATAAAACTAATTAACACAACATGAAATTAACTGCTAATAATAACAGCTCCTTCCATAGGCAAAAATAAAAAGCATTCCATAATAGACGACGCCGCTCACCGGCGTCGCCAATAAACATCAGATCCCCCTTTTTAAAAGGTTATAAATGAAGTATATGCTCGCCCATATGGTCTCTTTCCGGTGGCGAGGGTAAACAAACCCAAACACACACACATAAGCTGATGCTAGATGGCGTGAACGGTAACTTGCACGTTCCAGTACCATCCGTGAAAAGGCACAATCAAACTGAGCCTGCAACATTTTCAATTTTGTCGTTTTTGGGCATTCTTCAGGGATTCATTTTTTCTATTTTCTTATAGGAATTCTCGTCTGAATATTGCTTGATATGAACAATATTCCTATGAATAGAAGACTGAAATTGGCTGTGTAATAAAGTGATCAGTGACTAAATTGAGAAATATGTTTTTAATATAATTATGCTGATGAAAATACCGTTACTGTCAGTTTTGTTAGTGCTTCTTATCTTATAAAATATATCTAGCATCTAAATTAAAGAAATATGAATCCAGGCTAGTTTTGAATTGATTTATATTTACATACTAAAAGACACTTGCGTGCTCTGGTATATTAAATTGATAGAATTATAATATGTCAATCATGAGATTATAACTGCAAACCAGATATGAAATTAATTTAAAAGTCTTGACATATGTATGATTTATACGACAACAAACTATATTATGCGCATGATCATAAATGAAATTTTAGATTTGAAACAGAATACAATAACTGGTAGAACACAAAAAAATAATAAAAATGCATTTAACTTCAGTAGTTTATTTGTTTTGTTGTTTGTTTGTTCGTATTGTTTTTTTTTTTTTTTAATTTTTTCTAATTAATTTTAGCTCACCTGACCACGAAGTGGTCAAGGTGAGGTATAGTGATGGGGCTATGTCCGGCGTCCGTCGTCGTGCGTCGTTCGTCGTTCGTCATCAACAACTGGGTTGTTAACAGCCTAGCAGTAACAGTTTTGATTGGATCATTGTCAAACTTTGTCAGAATGTTTGTTTCAATGAAATACAGATCGAGTTTGAAGATAGGTCATCTCCGGTCAAAAACTAGGTCACAGTAGCTAAAAATAGAAAAAGCTTTTTATCACTCTACTGGCTGCAGTTTTGATCCAAATATTCTGGAAATTTGTCAGGAAGGTTATTTTAATGATTTCTAGGTCAAGTTCGAAGATGGGTCATCTCCGGTCAAAAACTAGGTCACAGGAGCTAAAAATAGAAAAAGCTTGTTAACACTATAGTGGTTGCAGTTTTAATCCAAATATTCTGAAAAATTGTCAGGAAGGTTGATTTAATGATTTCTAGGGCAAGTTCGAAGATGGGTCATCCCCGGTCAAAAGCTAGGTCACAGGAGCTAAAATAAGAAAAAGCTTTTTATCACTCTACTGGCTGCAGTTTTGATTCAAATATTCTGGAAATTTGTCAGGAAGGTTGTTTTGTTGATTTCTAGGTCAAGTTTGAAGATGGGTCATCTCCGGTTAAAAACTAGGTCACAGGAGCTACAAAAAGAAAAAGTTTGTTAACACTCTAGTGGCTGCAGTTTTGATCCAAATATTCTAGAATTTTGTCAGAAAGGTTATTTTGATAAATTCTAGGACAAGTTCGAAGATGGGTTGTCTCCGGTCAAAAACTAGGTCACAGGAGCTAAAATTAGAAAAAGCTTGTTAACACTCTACTGGCTGCAGTTTTGATCCAGATATTCTAGAATTTTGTCAGGAAGGTTATTTTGATAAATTCTAGGACAAGTTTGAACATGGGTCATCTCCGGTCAAAACTAGGTCACAGGAGCTAAAAATAGAAAAAGCTTGTTAACACTCTACTGGGTGCAGTTTTGATCCAAATATTCTGGAAATTTGTCAGGAAGGTTGTTTTGTTGATTTCTAGGTCAAGTTTGAAGATGGGTCATCTCCGGTTAAAAACTAGGTCACAGGAGCTACAAAAAGAAAAAATTTGTTAACACTCTAGTGGCTGCAGTTTTGATCAAAATATTCTAGAATTTTGTCAGGAAGGTTATTTTGATAAATTCTAGGACAAGTTCGAAGATGGGTCATCTCCGGTCAAAAACTAGGTCACAAGAGCTAAAAATAGAAAAAGCTTGTTAACACTCTACTGGCTGCAGTTTTGATCCAGATATTCTAGAATTTTGTCAGAAAGGTTATTTTGATAAATTCTAGGACAAGTTCGAAGATGGGTCATCTCCGGTCAAAACTAGGTCACAGGAGCTAAAAATAGAAAAAACTTGTTAACACTCTACTGGCTGCAGTTTTGATCCAGATATTCTGGAAATTTGTCAGGAAGGTTGTTTTGATAATTTCTAGGTCAAGTATGAAGATGGGTCATCTCCGGTCAAAAAGTAGGTCACAGGAGCTAAAAATAGATAAAGCTTGTTAACACTCTACTGGCTGCATTTTTGATTAAAATATTCTGGAAAATTGTCAGGAAGGTTGTTTTGATAAATTCTAGGTCAAGTTTGAAGATGGGTCATCTCCGTTCAAAAACTAGGCCACAGGAAATTTGACAGGAAGGTTGCTTTGATGATTTATAGGGCAAGTTCGAAGATGGATCATCTCCGGTTAAAAACTAGGTCAAAGGAGCTAAAAATAGAAAAAGCTTGTTAACACTCTACTGGCTGCAGTTTTAATCCAAATATTCTGGAAATTTGTCAGGAAGGTAGTTTTGATGATTTCTAGGTCAAGTTCGAAGATGGGTCATCTCCGGTCAAAAACTAGGTCACAGAAGCTAAAAATAGAAAAATCTTTATAACACTGTAGTGGCTCGAGTTTTGATCCAAATATTCAGGAATTTGTCCGAAAGGTTGTTTTGATGATTTCTAGGTCAAGTTTGAATATGGGTTGTCTCGAGTCAAAAATAAGGTCGCATTGCCTAAATATGGAAAACTTTTTAACACACTAGAGGTCACATTTTTGACTCAATTGTCATCAAACTTGGCCAGGATGCTTGTCTAAGACATTGCTTGGATGCGGTTGATGGTTTAGAGGAGCGATCCAGGGCCATCATGGCCCTCTTGTTTTATTATTATATTTGTAATATTTAATTTTTAAAACTCACACAAGATTCTGAGTTTTGTAATTTGCATATTATACATAAAATATACTAAGGAACAATAAGGAACATTAAGAAGTTAGTTATAACTTTAAGTACAAGCAACTCTTCGTGAGGAAAACAAATGAGTCATAACATATAATTAATGAGCCGCGCCATGACAAAACCAACATTGTGCGTTTGCGACCAGCATGGATTCAGATCAGCCTGCGCACCCGCGCAGTCTAATCAGGATCCATGTTGTTCGCTATCAGTTTCTCTACTTGTAATAGGGTTTGTAGGCGAATAGCATGGATCCTGGTCAGACTGCGCGGAAGTGCAGGCTGATCTTGATCCATGCTGGTCGCAAACGCTCTATGTTGCGGCTCTTTTTATTCAATATAATTGCGATTGCGAAAAAAACACAAAAACGTTTTATTTAAGGGTGATATCAAGTCGCAGTCGTCATAAGATTTCTGTTTTCTAAAACACATTTTCGAGTGAGTATATGTATGTAACATTCTCACGTGAAGCTAATTTAGAATGCTGTTTAAAACATGTCTGTTTTTAAAACTGCGTGCCTTAAGAAAATATAGAAAATGTACTCAGATTTGAAGAAACGTAAAATGATTCAATATTTAAGTAATACATAACATATTATGTGGGATAAATGACTGATTTTGCAGTATTAATCACCTTATTACCACTGAGATACTAACGCAGTAAGTCATATTTTTGCATATTTTGACCTCGTTTTTGTAATTAATCTGGATTGGTAGCGCCGTGTACAATATGTAGATTAATATCTTTGTTTAATTCACAATATTTAACTTTTAAATACATCTGTAAAATTTTCATGTAAATTAGTATTAAACTGGATGCATGCTGCTTT
Organism: Ruditapes philippinarum; assembly: GCF_026571515.1. Lineage (NCBI taxonomy): Eukaryota > Metazoa > Mollusca > Bivalvia > Venerida > Veneridae > Ruditapes > Ruditapes philippinarum. The sequence continues at coordinate 9,689 of NW_026852613.1, read as the reverse complement.
CATGCGTATCAAATATCTATAACGTAATTGATTTAATAAGTATGATATAATCTAATAAAAGCACAATATAGCACATGGAATCACTTACTTAGCAATTCTTTGACAGCTAATTATCAGAAAATGATGGATCTATTTATAAGAAGTGATTCGCATTGTTTTATGATGAATTGTATACAGGTTACACAAGTACAATTTCTTTCTTAATCATTAACTCGATGTTGATATATTAACTTTGTTATATCCTCATAAATCAAACTTTTAGAAAAAGATAATTAAATGTGTTAATATACAAGCTGTGTACCAGAACATGTAATAAAAAATGGGTTTTTTGAAAGACCAAGAAATTGTATTTAAGTAAATAGGTAAATAATCATTTGTTCTCAAATGCTTTAATAGCACTATAAACTTCACTTTTATAAATAAAGAAACATATTTTCTTTTAATATAAAAATTGTACAGTCATATGAACTATTCATATAATAATTGATTAACTTAGGATAATCTATAGTTTACCAGGGTTTACTACTATTTAATGTAAGTTTTTGATTAAAATTTGACGTGGACTGAAAACAATAGCATCTAAACGAGATTATTTAATGGTTACAATTTGCATAACGATTAGTTTATGTTGAATATCACTTACAATTGAATTCCCTTGCTTTATTTTATTTTCTTCCTTGACAGAAAGTTTAAAAACGGAAGAGCAATAAGTTGAATCAAATTCTTATGTTTTACAACTAGATTTGATAGTCACTAACTCGGTTTGAATGAAAGTGGAGCACTTAGCTAAAGCAACAATTAACATCAACTAATTCATCACAAATGCAATAACAATATGCGTCAGAACCAAAACTTTGGATATGCTCAGAAACAGAACATATTTGGACAAAAAGGCCAATATTTGACTTAAGCTGCGGTTTTTTTCCCGGCAGAGCCCAGGACCATCCCGGTAAGTTACCGGGATGATTTGGGACGATCCGGTGTGAAATTATTGTTGCGGTCACACTTAACCCGGCAACACTACGGTAGTTTCCAACTTACCACCCAGGATGCGCTCCGGATCATCCAGGCAGAGCCCAGGTGAAGCTACGGTTCTTGCCGGTGCTTCCCCGGTCGTTCCCGGATGACGCCGGAAGAGCCCTGGTTGACCCAGGCAGAGCCCCGGTCGATCCAGGCAGAGCCCCGGCAGAGCCCAGGACGATCCAGGCAGAGCCCCGGTAGAACGCCGGTGGATTGAAAACGCCCGAAAATGATAACAATGATACATAATTTTTATTATTAATATAATATCTATTGTTCCAGAATAGTAATTCATGATGATTTTCTGAAAAATCCTTATGCCATACTGAATAGAAGGGAAATGGGAAGGGTTTTTTAATACAACCAAGTGCAATCATCGCAAATTGTCGTTATTCTTTTGAAATGATCCGGGCTTTGCCGGGGCTCTACCGAGATCAACCGTAGCTCTACCTTTATCCTCCAGGGCTTTGCCTGTAGTAACCGGGGCTGTCCCGGCATATACCGGGGCTCTACCGTAGCTTTACCTCTTATATCATACCCCGGATCATCCCCGGTTTGTGCCGGCAGAGCTACGGAGCTTCCCCGGTATAACCCCGGTCGTTCCCGGCAGAGCTAAGGATAAAGCCGGCAAAGCTATACCTTCCCGGATCATCCCGGACCACCCCGGTGGTATTAAATATTTTATTCCATCCGGGGTCGAATGTCCGGATCTACTCTGGTTGTTCCCGGTAGTACCCCGCTCGTTCCCGGATCACCCCGGACGTCTACCGGGGCTCTGTCGGGATGTAAATGAGACTGTAGCTTTAACAGTTAGGCCGCTATTCCATTTATACGTGATCAGTGGTCCGCGTCCGTCATCCGCATCCGTTACCGATTCGCTAATCAAAGAATACGTTGAATCTATTCCTTTTGTCCGTTTACCATCCGCTTCCGCGACGGCATCCGCGACGTTTCGCAGGATGAGCGATTTTTTACGGACGCGGACAGTCACTGACATGTCTCATCCCTACAAAATACCTCGAACGAAATTAAATACTTTATCGATTTCGAAAGAAAATACTAAAGAAGTCACCAAAATAGTGTAGGAGAACATATTAGTTTATGATGCAGCAATGACAGATTAAAAAAAACAACATCTGGTCATCGGTTGCTTAAGAGATGTTATTTGAAAACCTAACTGATATTCAATGTTTGTTACCTAATTCTTTGATGTTACAACTGTTTTTGGTATTAGAATGAAATTATATCATATTCTACAAATAATTATCCTCTGTTCGCTATACTTCAATTAAAAGTATATAGAAAATAACGTACCTATGGAATAATACCCACGGACATGCGCGGACCACTGATCACGTATAAATGGAATAACGGCCTTAGGCGTTACAAACTATTCAAGTTAAATGTGATTTCACTGGTTTTCATATTATAAAGTTAAACAATATTTAAGTTAAGTCGGGAACAAGTTTAAATCTACTTCAACATCTTTGACACCTGTTTAGCAATGTGTTTACATTTGTGAATCTAAAAATCTTATGTCTGTTAAACAGTTATCTTGGACTTTTTTTACACGTTTGATCACCATTTTCATAAGCTAACCGTTACGACACAATCTGTCTGATTTCGTTATAAGTATAAGGCCAAATGCTCTAACTAAAGAGTAATCGGAGTAGATCAGATATTTGTTCTTTGTGTATATAAAGCATGACTTAATTATATAATCTAAAAACTATTTTTTTTATGATGTCAATGAATTAGTCTATATCTAATAAGCTACCAGATATGTGCGTGTTCTAGTATTCTTTGAGGAAATAGTGAATGATACGTCAATCATAAAACGGATAATGTGAAATCAGATATGGAATTAGTTTGACAGATGTATAATTTAATATGACAACAAGCTGAATGTGTTCTACTTTGATATGGTATAACGCAAAGAATGATGAAGCAATATACTCAAAGATATGTGAGCTTATATTATATTAGACATGGTATGTAGAAAAATTGCGTGCAACAATTCAAAAATTCGCATTAAACGAACACAAACTTTCCTTTTGAAAATCTCACACAGTGGCGTAGCGCGGCCAAAAGTAATTATACGCCTTGACCCCCTCCCTTCGTAAATGATAGGGGGTTCGGGGGTCTTCCCCCGAGAAAATTTGGATTTATAATGCAAAATAACGCAATCTGGAGACATTTGACAACATATTTAATTCTCTTCTTATCTAATAAATAGAAGATATTGGAAGAGTGTAAGTTTAATACTAAATTTATTTAATGAGTTGAATAAAATGATATATTATGTGAGCCTCTGACGGGTTAAGGGAGGGGGTGACCGCTCCCTTTGTAAATGGCAGGGGGTTCGGGGGGGTCTTCCCCCGAGAAAATTTGGATTTATAGATGCAAAATAACGCTATCTGGAGACATTTGACAACATATTTAATTCTCGTCTTATCTAATAAATAGAGGATATTGAAATAGTGTAAGTTTAATACTAAATTTACTTAATGAGTTGAAAAAAAAAATTATGTGAGCCTCTGACGGGTTAAGGGAGGGGGTGACCCCTCCCTTTGTAAATGGCAGGGGGTTCGGGGGGTCTTCCCCCCGAGAAAATTTGGATTTATAGATGCAAAATAACGCTATCTGGAGACATTTGACAACATATTTAATTTCCTTCTTATCTAATAAATAAAGGATATTGAAAGTTTGTATAAGTTTAATATTGAATTTATTTAACGAGTTGAATAAATGATATTATGTGAGCCTCTGGCGAGCATAATATTATTTTATTCAACTCGTTCAATAAATTTAGTTATGAACTTACACGCATTTAATATTCTATTCATTTCATACCAAAAACAAAGACCGTTTGAAATGATAAAGAAACATTTTTAATTAAAGCGCCTATAGTATAACTCTAACATTTAGCGCGTCTTAGTACGAAAGACCGGTGGTGACATTTCACGTTCCTTAGCGTTATGTTTATGTAACGCAAATGATGTTTTGTCAAAATATATGCCAGTGCAGTACCATTTTCACGGAATCGGCACGGGTATGTGATAAATTTCATGATGATATCTATGCCAAGATGATTATTCTCTGAAGACAAAGGCGTTGTTTTCTTGCAGGAAGTTAATCAACTATATACTCGGAGTAAATTTTCATGTCTCTGTAAATATTCATTAGGCCAAGCCCAGACAGCCGTGCTGTAGTCATGGAAGATCTCTTCATGGTGCTGAATGATCGTTCAGCTGTAGCCGTAGACACAGGCATAGTGAGCAGTACTAACAAACAACGATGGACATTGGGATAGTACTGCTCATTAGCCAGTGATAATGTTCCTAGGAGTGTATCAGGAGCTTGTGGACAGTCCGACGCAAGTGCTCCATTTGTCCAACATGTAACCCATTTTCTCACTTCCCTGGTAAAAGTAGCTTCGTCCGTACGCCCTAGACAACGTTTAAAAATGACTCTTTATTTCAGATTATTATAGATTTAGTTAAAAACAAAATAGAATAATATTTGATGTAATTTGATAGTAAAAAATACATTTGAATATGATTAAATGACAAATTGCATTATTTTACCTACTTTAAATTTCTTGATCTGCATAAACTTACCTCGATTTAAATGCATATTTATGGACATCGGGCCAATCTGACTTTAATATTTAGTGACTTTCTGTTCATCGTTTAAAACGGTGCAGTTGAAAATATCAACATATGGAGGCTCATGTTCTCCGGACGTTTTACATTGGGACGCCATTTGATTTTTCCCGCTAGTATAAATTCTTATGTAAACAACATTCGGAATATAATAGGATTCTACGATAAGATACTAAAAAGTCAATACGCATGACACTGTCTTACCTAAAATAGTACTACTGTTTTCGCTTAATAACAAAATATTTTTTTGTCAGCAAATTCTTTTTTTTCCGTCAAAACTCACGGCGATGCCTAACACGGGTTAGGGTACTGATTTGGACAACTGTTTTCAACATTTAAGACTTTTTGATTTTTTTTAATTCATTTTCGTTAAGTACGCCTACGGCGTACTGGCGTATGCCCGGCTACGCTACACATATTATCCGTTTATGTTCGAATTTATATACGAACCTTAAAAATGCATTAGCATAATAATAATATTTCTTTTATATTTGATAGTGCCAGAAAATCAGTAAGAAAGTGAGAGTAATAATAATATCTGCACCCAAAATACAACATAAAAGTAGCTTTTAAATGTGCTACAGGATACTAATATAGCACATTTCAGTCATCATTTTCAAGGTGTCATCGATAAATGATACGATAATACAAATGGCTATTGTGTCTATAATTGCTTGACATTGCAAATTAATGTTGGTTTCATCAAAAGTCATTTTTTCGAAAATAATTTATGTCGACTGTCTTCATTTCGACCGCTGTTACTCTCAATCCTGATGATGTGTTTAAATGGATGACTTTAAAATTAACACATGGTAAAATATTGAATATAAACATTATTTGTTAACATAATAAGACTATCAAGTTAAAGATAATTTGCCTTAGTGATAACTTAGTTTATAAATAATTCAAACTTGCATATGATTAAATTCGTTGTGAAATAATGTATAGCTGATTATTTCAAGGAAATAGATATACATTTTCTATTAAACATTAAATGAATTGATCAAACCCCTTTCGATTTGTTTGTTTTTGTGTTCTTTCAATGTCTAGTATTGTCTCCACCAGTCGTAAAATTGGCATATGACATCAAATTGATTTTTAGGTCAAACCCGTTACATTATGCTCGAAACAGACAGACTTGATGTCATTAACGCTAAGTAATCATCTATTTAAGGAAACTGTTTTTACAAATTGTGTCACTTTCAGACCATAAATACGATAAACAATGAATACCTAATTTATTCTCAAAGGAAACAAAAACACAATTTTCCTCTCCAGATATCAAAATTGCTATACCGCTGTTACCAAAATGTAACATATGCGTTTTGATAACTTTTCCTGTTCCAAGATGCCTTAGTGAAATGCCATCCGTGTCTACAAATCGTTAACATCTGATCATTGCTCTCTTGGTATATATTCAAAATATATTATAAGGACAAAACCATTTTTGTTTTAACAGTGTCTATCGTGATAATATATCATTTTGGATTGAGGTTTGGTAAATAAGAATTGTTTCTCAGAAATTATCACGTCATCATTCCGAATGAATCATTCATGGCAATGACCTTATTTATTCTGTCACTGAAAAAAATGAACAATAATTTCGGTGAAATATGCAAGGATTTTCAAAGAAAAAATCTTGCATATCACAACATAAAGTTCCAGTACTATAATTGACAGAAATGAATTCATTTATTATTGTAACTATTATAACTATAATGGTACTAGTACTTCGGAAAGCGATAATGACCTAAAACATACATTACGTTATTCAGTAAATTCAAATTTCGTGCCGACGGTAGCCATATGTAAGACAATCACCCATTCTTTTGAATACGACACGAAAAGTGTCTGCTAAGGTTATTAAACTTAACTGAATAATTTAGAACAGTCACATTAAACTATTTACTAATTCCAATGTACTATATTAACAACTTATTTTAACTTCTGGAATGTCGATGACTACTAAGGGCTCAACAAATATGTCAAGTATAAATGACATCATTTTCTCTGACATATTATCGTTGTATTAAAAAAGAAATATACTAATATAATGACCAAGTGACAGCAAGTTTAATAGCATTTGACAATACCACAATACAAATAATGGACCTGAAAATATTTTCAATGATTTAAAAAAAAAACGAACGTGATAATTGGAATGAATATGAAAATAGTCAATACGTTAGATATAATGTAAACTTTGAAACAAATCATGTTTTAATTAAAAATGTTAAGCATCTTTTATTCAAGTCTGTAGTTATTTTCGGCAAATAATTTGATTATGAATGTTTATCAAAAAGCGAAAAAAATGAAAGACATGTTAAAGTCATAGCTAAAATTACATTTGAGCGATTTCAAGTAGATTATTTTGTTAAGAAACATGTAAACTGTTTTGATTTGTAGAACTGACCCACTTGATAACGATATCGTCATGTCATTACAATAGTGCAGGGATTAAACTATTTTCCAGTTCGGATAACTATTGCTTAATAACACTACAGAATCAAATCTATTTGTAAACAAAACATTTAACACAAAAATTTATAAAAACTCCCAAAATTAATAAAATTTTAAATTAGTATTTTAAATACATGTCCTATTTTCACTTTTGGAAAATTCGAAATTTTTTTTTAAAGACAGGGAAAAATTTTTTTGTGCAGAAAAGTTTTTTGGTTGTGTTCTACTGAAAAATATTTAAAAAGCCTATTTTTTAAAAATTGATTTTAATTTTATACTTTTAAATATTACAAATTATGTTTTTTAATTTTTTTTGCCCAATTTATTTTATGCCCTTAAATTTAAGAATATTTTGCATAAAAAAATAACGATTAAAGAAAGGGCACTTGTTCTAAAATTTGTCTTGAAACCGTTTAAAAATCAAATTGGCAAAAAGGTTTAGGTTATTCTTTGAATGATCAAAAGGATATAAAAAAAGCCATTTGGGAAAGAATGTTTGTTTAAATTTAATTTGATCTCGGACTACCGTTGGAACGAAACATTTATTTACTGGTTAACTAAATGTTTGAGAGTTTAGAAGTGATTGTATCGATATTTCTAAATCAAACAAACTTTGTGCCTGATGCAAGGTGGTCAATTATAGATACTGTATTCACAGAACTGTTTTTTAACCGAGTAGAAAGAAAGGCTATTGCCATGAGCAACCTTGATGCTCTTAGACTAGTTATTTCTATGACACTGATCTTAATTGCCAAATCTCTAGCCGAGAATATATTTGATTATCAAAGACATTGTTCAAACAAATAAGAGTTCGTTCTATCTTATAGATTATATTTAGCTTTATGTTGGCGAAAACTATCACATCGAGGCAATGTTATAAACATATTTAATTAATTAGATGACAGTGTACCATTTCTATCTGTAGAAAATGTTTACTTACTTTAGAAATAAAATATTCATATTTTTCGTATTTTAGGTCTAAGAAAAGACACATTTACCGAAAACCATTTCCCTAACTAGCTGATTATTTACCGTAAATGACATCCTGTCTGAGAGTTCCAAGCAGTCTGTAACGGGCTTGGCCGAAATTGATATTGATTTAGAATTATGCCAAAATTATGATCTATGGAGACAAAATTGTAGAAAGGTCATGTTTAGTCTGTATTTGTAATGAACATTCAACTTAGTACTTTTACAAAACCGCTGGACTATAAATATAACGAACATAGAAAATAGTACTTTTTGTTATTATTTAATGAAACTTGTCCATTTAACCAATCAGATTTCTATAAACTTGCAGAATAATTAAAGAATCGAAATATTTTGATATGAAGTAAATTCTAGGCAGAGAAACGCACTTTACTTTTGTTTCGTTCTTTACAGTGACCTGTCATTCAAAACGCAAGTAATGGGACCTAGAGTTTTTTTGCGTAACGCATGTTTTTAATAAAGTTAGTGGGATGCCCAATTTCGTTCAACATCTATTGTGACAAGAAAATATAAACTAGTCGCAATTGGGCAATTTTGTAGTTCAAAACTTGATGCAATGTAATATGTAATGGTAAAATGTCATATAAATCACATGTCACTTCAATATGCATTATATTCTAACAAATTAATCATCCTTTTTGGCTCGCCCGCATATTTCCGTTAACATATGTTCGAGCTCATATAGATATTATGAATTTAAGGAAATTGTGCAATGACTTTTGAGTTTATTGTATTACATATGTACCATCTGGTACATTGTGTCTTTTCGTAATGCAATGCCTGTAAGGTATTTCTTATAGGTCTATATTTAATTATTTTCCGACTTGGACTTTTTCCCTAGATGGCAAAAATATCTAATAACTTAAAAAAGGAAATTAGTGTCGTCTCTTATATTTGTGATTAATGTTTGTGTATGATATATATAATTATGTAAGCATTATAGTCCTCGAAATTCAGAAATAGGAACGTACATAATGCTTCTCATATTATGTCCCTCGTGAAAGATTCATACATGGCATTTACAAGAATTATTGCAATGAACGCTGATACGTTCTTTTTTAACTCTAGCATCACTTTAAAGTATGGGAAATGTAAGCCTCAATTTGCAAATCAATGAATATTTGCCAGCATTGTCACAATTCTTTTCCATTCTTACATTATCAAAAATTGATTATGCATGGAATATACATTGCATTGCCCTTTTGTTGAAGTACATTTGTATTTTCCAGCTAGAGGAAATGCTCTTATAATTTATTTCCTGAAATTTTCCATCTTGTGCGTATTTCTTTATACATTTGCAAGGCGATTGCTGTGTGTGTGGAATGCCTACTTTGTTAGAAATTTTATTTAAATGTAATAAAAATGTTTTGTCACACATGGTGTAAAAGTTAGTATATGTGTGAAAAAATATTTAAGATGTGCTCCCACTTTACTTAATAAAAAACACACTCACAAAATGTTCAACAATATGATTTGAATTAATGTATTTTGCACCCACATTCAAATATATAGTTCTGTGAATTTACAAACAATTTGATAACTTTACAGTGAAAA